>NW_027143174.1:0-77639 GCF_026170545.1 Melanerpes formicivorus
AGAGAGGAGAGATCTGGGGCTGGCCTGTGGCCAGGGATGGGGGCAGAACTAGGCTGGAGGCTGGGCCTTGGCCTGGGGTCGGGTTGGGGGCAGGGCTAGGGGCTGGGGCCGGGGCTTGGCTGGGGGCAGGACTGGGCTGGGGGCAGGGCTGGGGTCGGGGCTGGAACCAAGTCAAGGGCAGGGCTGGGGATGGGGGAAGGGCTGCGGCAGGACTGGGGCCGGGGCTGGTGCTGGGCTGGGTTCTGGGCTGAGCTGGGGCGGGGACTGGAGCCGGGGCTGGGGCCGGGGCTGGGAGCAGGGCTGGGCTGGGGCGGGGACTGGGACTGGGGAAGGGCTGGGGCAGGGCTTGTGCAGGGCTGGGGCTCGGGCTGGACTAGGGCTGGGTCCAGGGCTGGGGCTGGGCTGCAGCTGGGGCTGGGCTGATGCTGGGGCTGAAGGCTGGGTCTGGGGCTGGGTCCTGGGCTGGGGCTGGGTTGTGGCTGGGGCTGGGCTGGGGCAGGGCTGTGGCTGGGGCAGGGCGGGGGCTGGAACAGGGCTGGGCTAGGGCTGGGGCTGGGGCAGGGCTGGGGGCAGGGATGGGGTGGGGCTAGGCAGGGGCCAGGGCTGGGGCTGGGGCTGCGGCTGGGGCTGGGGCTTGGTCCAGGGCTGGGCTGGGCTGGGGCAGGGGCTGGGGCTGGGGCTGGGTCCAGGGCTGGGGCTGGGCTGGGGCTGGGCTGGGGCTGGGTCCAGGGCAGGGCTGGGGCAGGGCTTGGTCAGGGCTGGGGCTGGGGCTTGGCTAGGGCTGTGACCAGGGCTGGGGCTGGGCTGTGGCTGGGGTGGGCTGGGGCTAGGGCTGAGGGCAGGCCTGGGCTAGGGCTGGGGCTGGGGAAGTGCTGGGGCTGGGCTGAGGGCAGGGCTGGGGCAGGGCTGGGGCTGGGGCTGGGGGCTGGGCTGGGTCCAGGGCTGGGGCCAGGGCTGGGTCCAGGGCTGGGGCTGGGCAGTGGCTGGGGCTAGTCCGGGGCAGAGCTGGGGCTGGGGCAGGGCTGGGCCTGGGTTGGGACCGGGACTGGGCTGGGGTCGGGCTGGGGCAGGGAAGGGTCTGGGGAGAGGGCTGGGGCTGGCCTGGGGCCAGGGATGGGGCAGAACTAGGCTGGAGGCTGGGCCTTGGCCTGGGGCCGGGTTGGGGGCAGGGCTAGGGTCTGGGGCCGGGGCTTGGCTGGGGGCAGGGCTGGGGCTGGGGCTGGGTCCAGGGCTGGGGCTGGGCTGGGGCTGGGGATGGGGCCGTGTGTGGGGCTGGGCTGTGGTCTGGGCTGGGCCTGGGGCAGGGCTGGGCCCGAGGCTGGGGTGCAGGGCTGGGGCTGGGGCCAGGGCTGGGGCTGGGCGGTGGCTGGGGCTGTTCTGGGGCAGGGCTGGGGCTGGGGCTGGGCTGGGGCTGGGGCTGGGTCCAGGGCAGGGGCTGGGCTGGGGCAGGGCTGGGGCTGGGGCTGGGTCCAGGGCTGGGGTTGGGCTGGGGCAGGGCTGGGTCTGGGGACAGGGCTGGGGATGAGGGTGGGGCTGGGCTGGGGTCTGGGCTGGGCCTGGGGCAGGGGCTGGGGCCAGGGCAGGGGCTAGTGCTGGGGCTGGGCTGGGGCAGGGCTGGGACCAAGGCTGGGGTCCAGGGCTGGGACTGGGCGGTGGCTGGGGCTGGGCTTGGGGCTGGGTTAGGGCTGGGGCTGGGTCCAGGGCACGGGCTGGGCTGGGGCTGGAGCTGGAGCCAGGGCAGGGGCTGGGGCCAGGGCAGGGGCTAGTGCTGGGGCTGGGCTGGGGCAGGGCTGGGACCAAGGCTGGGGTCCAGGGCTGGGACTGGGCGGTGGCTGGGGCTGGGCTGGGGCTGGGTTAGGGCTGGGGCTGGGTCCAGGGCAGGGGCTGGGCTGGGGCTGGAGCTGGAGCCAGGGCAGGGGCTAGTGCTGGGGCTGGGGGTGGCGACGGGGCTGGGGCTGGGCTGGGGCTGGGGCTGGGGCTGGGGCCAGGGCTGGGGCAGGAGTTTGGGACAGGGCTGGGGCTGGGTATGGGCTGGGTCCAGGGCTGGAGCTGGGGCTGGGTCCAGGGCTGGGGCTGGACTGGGGCAGGGCTGGGGCTGGGGCTGGGTCCAGGGCTGGGGCTGGGCTGGGGCAGGGCTGGGGCTGGGGCTGAGCTGGGGCCGAGGGTGGGGCTGGTCTGGGAGTGGGGCTGCGCAGGGGCCGGGGCTGGGGCTGGGGCTGGGGCTGGGGCAGGGCTGGGGGCAGGGCTAGGGGCTGGGGCCGGGGCTCGGCTGGGGGCAGGGCTGGGCTGGGGGCAGGGATGGGGTCGGGGCTGGAACCAAGTCAAAGGCAGGGCTGGGGCTGCGGCCTGAGGGTAGGTCTGGGCTAGGGCTGGGGCTGGGGCAGGGCTGGGGCTGGGGCAAGTCAGGGGCTGGGCTGGGACCAGGACTGGGCTGGGGCAGGGACTGGGGCTGGGCTGGGGCTGGGCTGTGGCTGTGGCTGGGCTGGGGCTGGGGTTGAGGGCAGGGCTGGGCTAGGGGCTGGGGCTGGGGCTGGGCTGGGGCTGGGCTGAGGGCAGGACTGGGGCAGGGCTGGGGCTGGGGGCTGGGGCTGGGGCTGGGGCAGGGCTGGGGCTGGGGTAGGACTGGGGCTGGGGCTGGGGCTGGGGCTGGGGTGCAGGGCTGGGGCTGGGCTGTGGCTGGGGCTGAGGGCAGGGGACAGGGCTGGGGCCAGAGCTGGGGCAGGGCTGGGGCCGGGCTGGGGCTGGGCTGGGTGCAGGGCTGGGCTGGGGCGGGGGACTGGAGCCGGGGCTGGGGCCGGGGCTGGGAGTAGTACTGGGTTGGGGCGGGGACTGGAGCCGGGGCTGAGGTTGGGCTAGGGTCTGGGCTGGGCCCGGGGCTGCGACTGGGGCTGGGTCCAGGGCAGGGGCTGGGCTGGGGCTGGGGCTGGGCCGGGGCAGGGCTGGGGCTGGGCTGTGGCTGAGGGCAGGGGCTGGGCTGGGGCTGGGTCCTGGGCTGGGGCTGGGCTGGGGCTGGGGCAGGGACTGGGCTGGGGCAGGGCTGGGGCAGGGGCTGGGACCGAGGCTGGGGCAGGGCTGGGGCTGGGCTAATGGCAGGGCTGGGTTAGGGCTGTGGCTGTGCAGGGCTGGGCTAGGGCTGGGCTGGGGCCGGGGATGGGGCCGTTGGTGGGGCTGGGCTGTGGTCTGGGCTGGGCCTGGGGCAGGGCTGGGCCCGAGGCTGGGGTCCAGGGCTGGGGCTGCGCTGTGGCTGGGGCTGGGCTGGGGCAGGGCTGGGGATGAGGCTGGGGAGGGGCTGGGGGTGGGTCCAGGGCAGATCTGGGGCTGGGTCCAGGGCTGGGGCTGGGCTGTGTCTGGGGCTGGGCTGGGGCAGGGCTGGGGCTGGGGCTGGGACTGGGGCAGGGCTGGGGCTCGGGCTGGGACTGGGGCAGGGCTGGGGCAGGGCTTGGGCAGGGCTGGGGCTGGGGCTGGGCTAGGGCTGGGACCAGGGCTGGGGCTGGGCTGTGGCTGGGGCTGGGCTGGGGCTAGGGCTGAGGGCAGGGGCTGGGCTAGGGCTGGGGCTGGGGCTGGGGCTGGGGGCTGGGGCTGGGTCCTGGGCTGGGGCTGGGGGCTGGGCTAAGGGCCGGGCTGGGTTTGGGCTGTGGCTGTGCAGGGCTGGGCTAGGGCTGGGCTGGGGCCGGGGGTGGGGCCGTGGGTGGGGCTGGGCTGTGGTCTGGGCTGGGCCTGGGGCAGGGCTGGGCCCGAGGCTGGGGGGGCAGGGCTGGGGCTGCGCTGTGGCTGGGGCTGGGCTGGGGCAGGGCTGGGGATGAGGCTGGGGTGGGGCTGGGGGTGGGTCCAGGGCAGAGCTGGGGCTGGGTCCAGGACTGGGGCTGGGCTGTGGCTGGGGCTTGGGCTGGGGCAGGGCTGGGGCTGGGGCTGGGCTGGGGCTTGGTCCAGGGCACGGCTGGGGCTGGGGCTGGGACTGGGGCAGGGCTGGGGCAGGGCTTGGGCAGGGCTGGGTCTGGGGCTGGGGCTAGGGCTGGGTCCAGGGCTGGGGATGGGCTGTGGCTGGGGCTGGGCTGGGGCCTGGGCTGAGGGCAGGGCTGGGCTAGGGCTGGGGCTGGGGCTGGGTGCAGGGCTGGGGCTAGGCTGTGGCTGGGGCTGAGGGCAGGGGACAGGGCTGGGGCCAGAGCTGGGGCAGGACTGGGGCCGGGCTGGTGCTGGGCTGGGCTGGGGCTGGGGCTGGTCAGGGCTGGGGCTGAGTCTGGGGCTGGGGCGGGGACTGGGGCAGGGCTAGGGCTGGGGCTGGGCTGGGGCCGAGTCTGGGGCTGGGGCTGGGGCAGGGTTGGGGCTGGGCTGGGGCTGGGGCTGGGCTGGGGCAGGGCTGGGTCTGGGGACAGGGCTGGGGATGAGGGTGGGGCTGGGCTGGGGTCTGGGCTGGGCCTGGGGCAGGGGCTGGGGCCAGGGCAGGGGCTAGTGCTGGGGCTGGGCTGGGGCAGGGCTGGGACCAAGGCTGGGGTCCAGGGCTGGGACTGGGCGGTGGCTGGGGCTGGGCAGGGGCTGGGTTAGGGCTGGGGCTGGGTCCAGGGCAGGGGCTGGGCTGGGGCTGGGGCTGGGGCCAGGGCAGGGGCTAGTGCTGGGGCTGGGCTGGGGACGGGGCTGGGGCTGGGCTGGGGCTGGGGCTGTGGCTGGGGCCAGGGCTGGGGCAGGAGTTTGGGACAGGGCTGGGGCTGGGTATGGGCTGGGTCCAGGGCTGGAGCTGGGGCTGGGTAGAGGGCTGGGGCTGGGCTGGGGCAGGGCTGGGGCTGGGGCTGGGTCTAGGGCTGGGGCTGGGCTGGGGCAGGGCTGGGGCTGGGGCTGAGCTGGGGCCGAGGGTGGGGCTGGTCTGGGAGTGGGGCTGCGCTGGGGCCGGGGCTGGGGCTGGGGCTGGGGCTTGGGCTGGGGCAGGGCTGGGGGCAGGGCTAGGGGCTGGGGACGGGGCTCGGCTGGGGGCAGGGCTGGGCTGGGGGCAGGGATGGGGTCGGGGCTGGAACCAAGTCAAAGGCAGGGCTGGGGCTGCGGCCTGAGGGTAGGTCTGGGCTAGGGCTGGGGCTGGGGCAGGGCTGGGGCTGGGGCAGGTCAGGGGCTGGGCTGGGACCAGGACTGGGCTGGGGCAGGGACTGGGGCTGGGCTGGGGCTGGGCTGTGGCTGGGGCTGGGCTGGGGCTGGGGTTGAGGGCAGGGCTGGGCTAGGGCTGGGGCTGGGGCTGGGCTGGGGCTGGGCTGAGGGCAGGACTGGGGCAGGGCTGGGGCTGGGGCTGGGCTGGGGCAGGGCTGGGGCTGGGGTAGGACTGGGGCTGGGGCTGGGGCTGGGGCTGGGTGCAGGGCTGGGGCTGGGCTGTGGCTGGGGCTGAGGGCAGGGGACAGGGCTGGGGCCAGAGCTGGGGCAGGGCTGGGGCCGGGCTGGGGCTGGGCTGGGTGCAGGGCTGGGCTGGGGCGGGGACTGGAGCCGGGGCTGGGGCCGGGGCTGGGAGTAGTACTGGGTTGGGGCGGGGACTGGAGCCGGGGCTGAGGTTGCGCTAGGGTCTGGGCTGGGGCCAGGGCTGCGACTGGGGCTGGGTCCAGGGCTGGGGCTGGGCTGGGGCTGGGCTGGGGCTGGGTCCAGGGCAGGGCTGGGGCTGGGGCTGGGACTGGGACTGGGGCAGGGCTGGGGCAGGGCTTGGGCAGGGCTGGGGCTGGGGCTGGGCTAGGGCTGGGACCAGGGCTGGGGCTGGGCTGTGGCTGGGGCTGGGCTGGGGCTAGGGCTGAGGGCAGGCCTGGGCTAGGGCTGGGGCTGGGGAAGTGCTGGGGCTGGGGCTGAGGGCAGGGCTGGGGCTGGGGCTGGGGCTGGGTCCTGGGCTGGGGCTGGGTTGTGGCTGGGGCTGGGCTGGGCAGGGCTGTGGCTGGGGCTGGGCTGTGGCTGAGGCAGGGCGGGGGCTGGAACAGGGCTGGGCTAGGGCTGGGTTGGGGCCGGGGCTGGGGCCAGGGGTGGTGCTGGGGCTGGGGCTGGGGCAGGGACTGGGACAGGGGCTGGGTCCAGGGCTGGGGCTAGGGCTGGGCTGGGGCTGGGGATGGGGCCGTGGGTGGGCCTGGGGTGGGGTTGTGGCTGGGCAGGCGCAGGGCTGGGGCTGGGGCTGGGGCCAGGGCTGGGGCTGGGCCGTGGCTGGGGCTGTTCTGGGGAGGGCTGGGGCTGGGGCTGTGCTGGGGCTGGGGTTGGGTCCAGGGCAGGGGCTGGGCTAGGCCCGAGGCTGGGGCTGGGCTGGGGCAGGGCTGGGGCTGGGGCTGGGGCTGGGCTGGGTCCAGGGCTGGGTCCAGGGCTGGGTCTAGGGCTGGGGCTGGGCAGTGGCTGGGGCTAGGCTGGGGCAGAGCTGGGGCTGGGGCAGGGCTGGGCCTGGGCTGGGGCCGATGGTGGGGCTGGGCTGGTGTCTGGGCTAAGCCTGGGGCAGGGCTGGTCCTGGGCTGGGACCGGGACTGGGCTGGGGTCGGGCTGGGGCAGGGAAGGGTCTGGGGACAGGGCTGGGGCTGGCCTGGGGCCAGGGGTGGGGCAGAACTAGGCTGGAGGCTGGGCCTTGGCCTGGGGTCGGGTTGGGGGCAGGGCTAGGGTCTGGGGCCGGGGCTTGGCTGGGGGCAGGGCTGGGCTGTGGGCAGGGCTGGGGTCGGGGCTGGAACTAAGTCAAGGGCAGCGCTGGGGCTGGGGCTAGGGCTGCGGCAGGACTGGGGCCGGGGCTGGTGCTGGGCTGGGTTCTGGGCTGAGCTGGGGCGGGGACTGGAGCCGGGGCTGAGGCTGGGCTAGGGTCTGGGCTGGGGCCAGGGCTGCGACTGGGGCTGGGTCCAGGGCTGGGGCTGGGCTGGGGCTGGGCTGGGGCTGGGTCCAGGGCTGGGGCTGGGCTGGGGCAGGGCTGGTGCTGGGGGCTGAGCTGGGGCCGAGGGTGGGGCTGGTCTGGGAGTGGGGCTGCGCAGGGTCCGGGGCTGGGGCTGGGGCTGGGGCTGGGGCTGGGGGCAGGGCTGGGGGCAGGGCTAGGGGCTGGGGCCGGGGCTCGGCTGGGGGCAGGGCTGGGCTGGGGGCAGGGATGGGGTCGGGGCTGGAACCAAGTCAAAGGCAGGGCTGGGGCTGCGGCCTGAGGGTAGGTCTGGGCTAGGGCTGGGGCTGGGGCAGGGCTGGGGCTGGGGCAGGTCAGGGGCTGGGCTGGGACCAGGACTGGGCTGGGGCAGGGACTGGGGCTGGGCTGGGCTGGGCTGTGGCTGTGGCTGGGCTGGGCTGGGCTGGGGTTGAGGGCAGGGCTGGGCTAGGGCTGGGGCTGGGGCTGGGCTGGGGCTGGGCTGAGGGCAGGACTGGGGCAGGGCTGGGGCTGGGGCTGGGTGCAGGGCTGGGGCTGGGCTGTGGCTGGGGCTGAGGGCAGGGGACAGGGCTGGGGCCAGAGCTGGGGCAGGGCTGGGGCCGGGCTGGGGATGAGCTGGGTGCAGGGCTGGGCTGGGGCGGGGACTGGAGCCGGGGCTGGGGCCGGGGCTGGGAGTAGTACTGGGTTGGGGCGGGGACTGGAGCCGGGGCTGAGGTTGCGCTAGGGTCTGGGCTGGGGCCAGGGCTGCGACTGGGGCTGGGTCCAGGGCTGGGGCTGGGCTGGGGCTGGGCTGGGGCTGGGTCCAGGGCAGGGCTGGGGCTGGGGCTGGGACTGGGACTGGGGCAGGGCTGGGGCAGGGCTTGGGCAGGGCTGGGGCTGAGGGCAGGCCTGGGCTAGGGCTGGGGCTGGGGAAGTGCTGGGGCTGGGCTGAGGGCAGGGCTGGGGCTGGGGCTGGGACCAGGGCTGGGGCTGGGTGTGGCTGGGGCTGGGCTGGGGCTAGGGCTGAGGGCAGGCCTGGGCTAGGGCTGGGGCTGGGGAAGTGCTGGGGCTGGGCTGAGGGCAGGGCTGGGGCTAGGGCTGGGACCAGGGTTGGGGCTGGGCTGTGGCTGGGGCTGGGCTGGGCTAGGGCTGGGCTGGGGCCGGGGATGGGGCCGTGGGTGGGGCTGGGCTGTGGTCTGGGCTGGGCCTGGGGCAGGGCTGGGCCCGAGGCTGGGGGGCAGGGCTGGGGCTGCGCTGTGGCTGGGGCTGGGCTGGGGCAGGGCTGGGGATGAGGCTGGGGTGGGGCTAGGGGGTGGGTCCAGGGCAGAGCTGGGGCTGGGTCCACGGCTGGGGCTGGGCTGTGGCTGTGGCTGGGCTGGGGCAGGGCTGGGGCTGGGGCTGGTCTGGGGCTTGGTCCAGGGCACGGCTGGGGCTGGGGCTGGGACTGGGGCAGGGCTGGGGCAGGGCTTGGGCAGGGCTGGGTCTGGGGCTGGGCTAGGGCTGGGTCCAGGGCTGGGGATGGGCTGTGGCTGGGGCTGGGCTGGGGCCTGGGCTGAGGGCAGGGCTGGGCTAGGGCTGGGGCTGGGGCTGGGTGCAGGGCTGGGGCTGGGCTGTGGCTGGGGCTGAGGGCAGGGGACAGGGCTGGGGCCAGAGCTGGGGCAGGACTGGGGGCCGGGCTGGTGCTGGGCTGGGCTGGGGCTGGGGCTGGTCAGGGCTGGGGCTGAGTCTGGGGCTGGGGCGGGGACTGGGGCAGGGCTAGGGCTGGGGCTGGGCTGGGGCCGAGTCTGGGGCTGGGGCTGGGGGCAGGGTTGGGGCTGGGCTGGGGCTGGGGCTGGGCTGGGGCAGGGCTGGGTCTGGGGACAGGGCTGGGGATAAGGGTGGGGCTGGGCCCGGGGCTGCGACTGGGGCTGGGTCCAGGGCAGGGGCTGGGCTGGGGCTGGGGCTGGGCCGGGGCAGGGCTGGGGCTGGGCTGTGGCTGAGGGCAGGGCTGGGCTGGGGCTGGGGCTGGGACTGGGGAAGGGCTGGGGCAGGGCTTGTGCAGGGCTGGGGCTCGGGCTGGACTAGGGCTGGGTCCAGGGCTGGGGCTGGGCTGCGGCTGGGGCTGGGCTGGGGCTGGGGCTGAAGGCTGGGTCTGGGGCTGGGTCCTGGGCTGGGGCTGGGTTGTGGCTGGGGCTGGGCTGGGGCAGGGCTGTGGCTGGGGCAGGGCGGGGGCTGGAACAGGGCTGGGCTAGGGCTGGGACTGGGGCAGGGCTGGGGGCAGGGATGGGGTGGGGCTAGGCAGGGGCCAGGGCTGGGGCTGGGGCTGCGGCTGGGGCTGGGGCTTGGTCCAAGGCTGGGCTGGGCTGGGGCAGGGGCTGGGGCTGGGGCTGGGTCCAGGGCTGGGGCTGGGCTGGGGCTGTGCTGGGGCTGGGTCCAGGGCAGGGCTGGGGCAGGGCTTGGTCAGGGCTGGGGCTGGGGCTTGGCTAGGGCTGTGACCAGGGCTGGGGCTGGGCTGTGGCTGGGGCTGGGCTGGGGCTAGGGCTGAGGGCAGGCCTGGGCTAGGGCTGGGGCTGGGGAAGTGCTGGGGCTGGGCTGAGGGCAGGGCTGGGGCAGGGCTGGGGCTGGGGCTGGGGCTGGGCTGGGTCCAGGGCTGGGGCCAGGGCTGGGGTCCAGGACTGGGGCTGGGCAGTGGCTGGGGCTAGTCTGGGGCAGAGCTGGGGCTGGGGCAGGGCTGGGCCTGGGCTGGGACCGGGACTGGGCTGGGGTCGGGCTCGGGCAGGGAAGGGTCTGGGGAGAGTGCTGGGGCTGGCCTGGGGCCAGGGATGGGGCAGAACTAGGCTGGAGGCTGGGCCTTGGCCTGGGGCCGGGTTGGGGGCAGGGCTAGGGTCTGGGGCCGGGGCTTGGCTGGGGGCAGGACTGGGCTGGGGGCAGGGCTGGGGTCGGGGCTGGAACCAAGTCAAGGGCAGGGCTGAGGCTGGGGCTGGGGCTGGGCTGGGTTCTGGGCTGAGCTGGGGCGGGGACTGGAGCCGGGGCTGGGGGCCGGGGCTGGGAGCAGGGCTGGGCTGGGGCGGGGACTGGAGCCGGGGCTGAGGCTGGGCTAGGGTCTGGGCTGTGGCCGGGGCTGCGACTGGGGCTGGGTCCAGGGGTGGGGCTGGGCTGGGGCTGGGCTGGGGCTGGGTCCAGGGCAGGGCTGGGGCTGGGGCTGGGGCTGGGACTGGGGCAGGGCTGGGGCAGGGCTTGGGCAGGGCTGGGGCTGGGGCTGGGCTAGGGCTGGGACCAGGGCTGGGGCTGGGCTGTGGCTGGGGCTGGGCTGGGGCTGGGGGCTTGAGGGCAGGCCTGGGCTAGGGCTGGGGCTGGGGAAGGGCTGGGGCTGGGCTGAGGGCAGGGCTGGGGCTGGGGCTGAGGGCAGGCCTGGGCTTAGGGCTGGGGCTGGGGAAGGGCTGGGGCTGGGCTGAGGGCAGGGCTGGGGCTCGGGCTGAGGGCTGGGGCTGGGTCCTGGGCTGGGGCTGGGTTGCGGCTGCGGCTGGGCTGGGGCACGGCTGTGGCTGGGGCAGGGCAGGGGCTGGAACAGGGCTGGGCTAGGGCTGAGCTGGGGCTGGGGATGGGTCCGTGCGTGGGGCTTGGGCCTGGGGCTGGCTGGGCTGGGCAGGCGCAAGGCTGGGGCTGGGGCTGGGGCCAGGGCTGGGACTGGGCTGAGGCTGGGTCCAGAGCAGGGGCTGGGCTGGGGCTGGGGCTGGGGCTGTTCTGGGGCAGGTCTGGGGCTGGGGCTGGGCTGGGGCTGGGGCTGGGGCTGGGTCCAGGGCAGGGGCTGGGCTGGGGCTGGGGCAGGGACTGGGCTGGGGCAGGGCTGGGGCAGGGGCTGGGGCTGGGACCGAGGCTGGGGGCTAGTCTGGGGCAGAGCTGGGGCTGGGGCAGGGCTGGGCCTGGGCTGGGACCGGGACTGGGCTGGGGTCGGGCTGGGGCAGGGAAGGGTCTGGGGAGAGTGCTGGGGCTGGCCTGGGGCCAGGGATGGGGGCAGAACTAGGCTGGAGGCTGGGCCTTGGCCTGGGGCCGGGTTGGGGGCAGGGCTAGGGTCTGGGGCCGGGGCTTGGCTGGGGGCAGGACTGGGCTGGGGGCAGGGCTGGGGTCGGGGCTGGAACCAAGTCAAGGGCAGGGCTGAGGCTGGGGCTGGGGCTGGGCTGGGTTCTGGGCTGAGCTGGGGCGGGGGACTGGAGCCGGGGCTGGGGCCGGGGCTGGGAGCAGGGCTGGGCTGGGGCGGGGACTGGAGCCGGGGCTGAGGCTGGGCTAGGGTCTGGGCTGTGGCCGGGGCTGCGACTGGGGCTGGGTCCAGGGCTGGGGCTGGGCTGGGGCTGGGCTGGGGCTGGGTCCAGGGCAGGGCTGGGGCTGGGGCTGGGGCTGGGACTGGGGCAGGGCTGGGGCAGGGCTTGGGCAGGGCTGGGGCTGGGGCTGGGCTAGGGCTGGGACCAGGGCTGGGGCTGGGCTGTGGCTGGGGCTGGGCTGGGGCTGGGGCTGAGGGCAGGCCTGGGCTAGGGCTGGGGCTGGGGAAGGGCTGGGGCTGGGCTGAGGGCAGGGCTGGGGCTGGGGCTGAGGGCAGGCCTGGGCTAGGGCTGGGGCTGGGGAAGGGCTGGGGCTGGGCTGAGGGCAGGGCTGGGGCTCGGGCTGAGGGCTGGGGCTGGGTCCTGGGCTGGGGCTGGGTTGCGGCTGCGGCTGGGCTGGGGCACGGCAGTGGCTGGGGCAGGGCAGGGGCTGGAACAGGGCTGGGCTAGGGCTGAGCTGGGGCTGGGGATGGGTCCGTGCGTGGGGCTGGGCCTGGGGCTGGGGCTGGGCAGGCGCAAGGCTGGGGCTGGGGCTGGGGCCAGGGCTGGGACTGGGCTGAGGCTGGGTCCAGAGCAGGGGCTGGGCTGGGGCTGGGGCTGGGGCTGTTCTGGGGCAGGTCTGGGGCTGGGGCTGGGCTGGGGCTGGGGCTGGGGCTGGGTCCAGGGCAGGGGCTGGGCTGGGGCTGGGGCAGGGACTGGGCTGGGGCAGGGCTGGGGCAGGGGCTGGGGCTGGGACCGAGGCTGGGGCAGGGCTGGGGCTGGGCTAATGGCAGGGCTGGGTTAGGGCTGTGGCTGTGCAGGGCTGGGCTAGGGCTGGGCTGGGGCCGGGGATGGGGCCGTGGGTGGGGCTGGGCTGTGGTCTGGGCTGGGCCTGGGGCAGGGCTGGGCCCGAGGCTGGGGTGCAGGGCTGGGGCTGCGCTGTGGCTGGGGCTGGGCTGGGGCAGGGCTGGGGATGAGGCTGGGGTGGGGCTGGGGGTGGGTCCAGGGCAGAGCTGGGGCTGGGTCCAGGGCTGGGGCTGGGCTGTGGCTGGGGCTGGGACTGGGGCAGGGCTGGGGCAGGGCTTGGGCAGGGCTGGGGCTGGGGCTGGGCTAGGGCTGGGACCAGGGCTGGGGCTGGGGCTGGGGCTGGGTCCTGGGCTGGGGCTGGGGCTGGGCTAATGGCCGGGCTGGGTTAGGGCTGTGGCTGTGCAGGGCTGGGCTAGGGCTGGGCTGGGGCCGGGGATGGGGCCGTGGGTGGGGCTGGGCTGTGGTCTGGGCTGGGCCTGGGGCAGGGCTGGGCCCGAGGCTGGGGTGCAGGGCAGGGGCTGCGCTGTGGCTGGGGCTGGGCTGGGGCAGGGCTGGGGATGAGGCTGGGGTGGGGCTGGGGGTGGGTCCAGGGCAGAGCTGGGGCTGGGTCCAGGGCTGGGGCTGGGCTGTGTCTGGGGCTGGGCTGGGGCAGGGCTGGGGCTGGGGCTGGGCTGGGGCTTGGTCCAGGGCACGGCTGGGGCTGGGGCTGGCACTGGGGCAGGGTTGGGGCAGGGCTTGGGCAGGGCTGGGTCTGGGGCTGGGCTAGGGCTGGGTCCAGGGCTGGGGATGGGCTGTGGCTGGGGCTGGGCT
Organism: Melanerpes formicivorus; assembly: GCF_026170545.1. NCBI lineage: Eukaryota > Metazoa > Chordata > Aves > Piciformes > Picidae > Melanerpes > Melanerpes formicivorus. Next base: position 12,700 of record NW_027143174.1, read on the forward strand.
GGGGCCTGGGCTGAGGGCAGGGCTGGGCTAGGGCTAAGGCTGGGGCTGGGTGCAGGGCTAGAGCTGGGCTGTGGCTGGGGCTGAGGGCAGGGGACAGGGCTGGGGCCAGAGCTGGGGCAGGGCTGGGGCCGGGCTGGTGCTGGGCTGGGCTGGGTCTGGGGCTGGGCAGGGCTGGGGCTGAGTCTGGGGCTGGGGCGGGGACTGGGGCAGGGCTAGGGCTGGGGCTGGGCTGGGGCCGAGTCTGGGGCTGGGGCTGGGGCAGGGTTGGGGCTGGGCTGGGGCTGGGGCTGGGCTGGGGCAGGGCTGGGTCTGGGGACAGGGCTGGGGATGAGGGTGGGGCTGGGCTGGGGTCTGGGCTGGGCCTGGGGCAGGGGCTGGGGCCAGGGCAGGGGCTAGTGCTGGGGCTGGGCTGGGGCAGGGCTGGGACCAAGGCTGGGGTCCTGGCTGGGACTGGGCGGTGGCTGGGGCTGGGCAGGGGCTGGGTTAGGGCTGGGGCTGGGTCCAGGGCAGGGGCTGGGCTGGGGCTGGGGCTGGGGCCAGGGCAGGGGCTAGTGCTGGGGCTGGGCTGGGGACGGGGCTGGGGCTGGGCTGGGGCTGGGGCTGGGGCTGGGGCCAGGGCTGGGGCAGGAGTTTGGGACAGGGCTGGGGCTGGGTATGGGCTGGGTCCAGGGCTGGAGCTGGGGCTGGGTAGAGGGCTGGGGCTGGGCTGGGGCAGGGCTGGGGCTGGGGCTGGGTCTAGGGCTGGGGCTGGGCTGGGGTAGGGCTGGGGCTGGGGCTGAGCTGGGGCCGAGGGTGGGGCTGGTCTGGGAGTGGGGCTGCGCTGGGGCCGGGGCTGGGGCTGGGGCTGGGGCTTGGGCTGGGGCAGGGCTGGGGGCAGGGCTAGGGGCTGGGGACGGGGCTCGGCTGGGGGCAGGGCTGGGCTGGGGGCAGGGATGGGGTCGGGGCTGGAACCAAGTCAAAGGCAGGGCTGGGGCTGCGGCCTGAGGGTAGGTCTGGGCTAGGGCTGGGGCTGGGGCAGGGCTGGGGCTGGGGCAGGTCAGGGGCTGGGCTGGGACCAGGACTGGGCTGGGGCAGGGGACTGGGGCTGGGCTGGGGCTGGGCTGTGGCTGGGGCTGGGCTGGGGCTGGGGTTGAGGGCAGGGCTGGGCTAGGGCTGGGGCTGGGGCTGGGCTGGGGCTGGGCTGAGGGCAGGACTGGGGCAGGGCTGGGGCTGGGGCTGGGGCTGGGCTGGGGCAGGGCTGGGGCTGGGGTAGGACTGGGGCTGGGGCTGGGGCTGGGGCTGGGTGCAGGGCTGGGGCTGGGCTGTGGCTGGGGCTGAGGGCAGGGGACAGGGCTGGGGCCAGAGCTGAGGCAGGGCTGGGGCCGGGCTGGGGCTGGGCTGGGTGCAGGGCTGGGCTGGGGCGGGGACTGGAGCCGGGGCTGGGGCCGGGGCTGGGAGTAGTACTGGGTTGGGGCGGGGACTGGAGCCGGGGCTGAGGTTGCGCTAGGGTCTGGGCTGGGGCCAGGGCTGCGACTGGGGCTGGGTCCAGGGCTGGGGCTGGGCTGGGGCTGGGCTGGGGCTGGGTCCAGGGCAGGGCTGGGGCTGGGGCTGGGACTGGGACTGGGGCAGGGCTGGGGCAGGGCTTGGGCAGGGCTGGGGCTGGGGCTGGGCTAGGGCTGGGACCAGGGCTGGGGCTGGGCTGTGGCTGGGGCTGGGCTGGGGCTAGGGCTGAGGGCAGGCCTGGGCTAGGGCTGGGGCTGGGGAAATGCTGGGGCTGGGGCTGAGGGCAGGGCTGGGGCTGGGGCTGGGGCTGGGTCCTGGGCTGGGGCTGGGTTGTGGCTGGGGCTGGGCTGGGGCAGGGCTGTGGCTGGGGCAGGGCTGTGGCTGAGGCAGGGCGGGGGCTGGAACAGGGCTGGGCTAGGGGTGGGTTGGGGCCGGGGCTGGGGCCAGGGGTGGTGCTGGGGCTGGGGCTGGGGCAGGGACTGGGACAGGGGGCTGGGTCCAGGGCTGGGGCTAGGGCTGGGCTGGGGCTGGGGATGGGGCCGTGGGTGGGCCTGGGGTGGGGTTGTGGCTGGGCAGGCGCAGGGCTGGGGCTGGGGCTGGGGCCAGGGCTGGGGCTGGGCCGTGGCTGGGGCTGTTCTGGGGAGGGCTGGGGCTGGGGCTGTGCTGGGGCTGGGCTGGGTGCAGGGCTGGCCTGAGCCGGGGACTGGAGCCGGGGCTGGGGCCGGGGCTGGGAGTAGTACTGGGTTGGGGCGGGGACTGGAGCCGGGGCTGAGGTTGCGCTAGGGTCTGGGCTGGGGCCAGGGCTGCGACTGGGGCTGGGTCCAGGGCTGGGGCTGGGCTGGGGCTGGGCTGGGGCTGGGTCCAGGGCAGGGCTAGGGCTGGGGCTGGGACTGGGACTGGGGCAGGGCTGGGGCAGGGCTTGGGCAGGGCTGGGGCTGAGGGCAGGCCTGGGCTAGGGCTGGGGCTGGGGAAGTGCTGGGGCTGGGCTGAGGGCAGGGCTGGGGCTGGGGCTGGGACCAGGGCTGGGGCTGGGCTGTGGCTGGGGCTGGGCTGGGGCTAGGGCTGAGGGCAGGCCTGGGCTAGGGCTGGGGCTGGGGAAGTGCTGGGGCTGGGCTGAGGGCAGGGCTGGGGCTAGGGCTGGGACCAGGGCTGGGGCTGGGCTGTGGCTGGGGCTGGGCTGGGGCTAGGGCTGAGGGCAGGCCTGGGCTAGGGCTGGGGCTGGGGAAGTGCTGGGGCTGGGCTGAGGGCAGGGCTGGGGCTGGGGCTGGGGCTGGGGCTGGGTCCTGGGCTGGGGCTGGGTTGTGGCTGGGGCTGGGCTGGGGCAGGGCTGTGGCTGGGGCAGGGCGGGGGCTGGAACAGGGCTGGGCTAGGGCTGGGTTGGGGCCGGGGCTGGGGCCAGGGGTGGTGCTGGGGCTGGGGCTGGGGCAGGGACTGGGGCAGGGGCTGGGTCCAGGGCTGGGACTAGGGCTGGGCTGGGGCTGGGGATGGGGCCGTGGGTGGGGCTGGGCTGGGGTTGTGGGTGGGCAGGCGCAGGGCTGGGGCTGGGGCTGGGGCCAGGGCTGGGGCTGGGCCGTGGCTGGGGCTGTTCTGGGGAGGGCTGGGGCTGGGGCTGTGCTGGGGCTGTGGTTGGGTCCAGGGCAGGGGCTGGGCTAGGCCCGAGGCTGGGGCTGGGCTGGGGCAGGGCTGGGGCTGGGGCTGGGGCTGGGCTGGGTCCAGGGCTGGGGCCAGGGCTGGGTCTAGGGCTGGGGCTGGGCAGTGGCTGGGGCTAGGCTGGGGCAGAGCTGGGGCTGGGGCAGGGCTGGGCCTGGGCTGGGGCCGATGGTGGGGCTGGGCTGGTGTCTGGGCTAAGCCTGGGGCAGGGCTGGTCCTGGGCTGGGACCGGGACTGGGCTGGGGTCGGGCTGGGGCAGGGAAGGGTCTGGGGACAGGGCTGGGGCTGGCCTGGGGCCAGGGGTGGGGCAGAACTAGGCTGGAGGCTGGGCCTTGGCCTGGGGACGGGTTGGGGGCAGGGCTAGGGTCTGGGGCTGGGGCTTGGCTGGGGGCAGGGCTGGGGGCAGGGCTGGGGTCGGGGCTGGAACTAAGTCAAGGGCAGGACTGGGGCTGGGGCTAGGGCTGCGGCAGGACTGGGGCCGGGGCTGGGCTGGGCTGGGTTCTGGGCTGAGCTGGGGCGGGGACTGGAGCCGGGGCTGAGGCTGGGCTAGGGTCTGGGCTGGGGCCAGGGCTGCGACTGGGGCTGGGTCCAGGGCTGGGGCTGGGCTGGGGCTGGGCTGGGGCTGGGTCCAGGGCAGGGCTGGGGCTGGGGTTGGGGCTGGGACTAGGGCAGGGCTGGGGCAGGGCTTGGGCAGGGCTGGGGCTGGGGCTGGGCTAGGGCTGGGTCCAGGGCTGGGGCTGGGCTGTGGCTGGGGCTGGGCTGGGGCTGGGGCTGAGGGCAGGCCTGGGCTAGGGCTGGGGCTGGGGAAGGGCTGGGGCTGGGCTGAGGGCAGGGCTGGGGCTGGGGCTGAAGCTGGGGCTGGGCTGGGGCCGAGTCTGGGGCTGGGGCTGGGGCAGGGTTGGGGCTGGACTGGGGCTGGGGCTGGGCTGGGTCTAGGGCTGGGTCTGGGGACAGGGCTGGGGATGAGGGTGGGGCTGGGCTGGGGTCTGGGCTGGGCCTGGGGCAGGGGCTGGGGCCAGGGCAGGGGCTAGTGCTGGGGCTGGGCTGGGGCAGGGCTGGGACCAAGGCTGGGGTCCCGGGCTGGGACTGGGCGGTGGCTGGGGCTGGGCTGGGGCTGGGTTAGGGCTGGGGCTGGGTCCAGGGCAGGGGCTGGGCTGGGGCTGGGGCTGGAGCCAGGGCAGGGCTGGGGGCAGGGCTAGGGGCTGGGGCCGGGGCTCGGCTGGGGGCAGGGCTGGGCTGGGGGCAGGGATGGGGTCGGGGCTGGAACCAAGTCAAAGTCAGGGCTGGGGCTGCGGCCTGAGGGTAGGTCTGGGCTAGGGCTGGGGCTGGGGCAGGGCTGGGGCTGGGGCAGGTCAGGGGCTGGGCTGGGACCAGGACTGGGCTGGGGCAGGGACTGGGGCTGGGCTGGGGCTGGGCTGTGGCTGGGGCTGGGCTGGGGCTGGGGTTGAGGGCAGGGCTGGGCTAGGGCTGGGGCTGGGGCTGGGCTGGGGCTGGGCTGAGGGCAGGACTGGGGCAGGGCTGGGGCTGGGGCTGGGGCTGGGCTGGGGCAGGGAGGGGCTGGGGTAGGACTGGGGCTGGGGCTGGGGCTGGGGCAGGGCTGGGGACAGGAATGGGACTGGGGCTGGGTAGGGGCCAGGGCTGGGCAGGGCTGGGGTTGGGTCCAGGGCTGGGGCTGGGCGGTGGCTGGGGCTGGGCTGGGGCTGGGTTAGGGCTGGGTCTGGGTCCATGGCAGGGGCTGGGCTGGGTCTGGGGCTGGCGCACGGTTGGGCCTGGGGCAGGGGCTGGGCTGGGCCTGGGGCTGGGGCCAGGGCTGGGGCTGGGCGGTGGCTGGGGCTGTTCTGGGGCAGGGCTGGGGCTGGGGCTGGGCTAGGGCTGGGGCTGGGTCCAGGGCAGGGGCTGGGCTGGGGCAGGGCTGGGGCTGGGGCTGGGTCCAGGGCTGGGGCTGGGCTGGGGCTGGGTTAGGGCTGGGGCTGGGTCCAGGGCAGGGGCTGGGCTGGGGCTGGGGCTGGAGCCAGGGCAGGGGCTAGTGCTGCGGCTGGGGTGGCGACGGGGCTGGGGCTGGGCTGGGGCTGGGGCTGGGGCTGGGGCCAGGGCTGGGGCAGGAGTTTGGGACAGGGCTGGGGCTGGGTATGGGCTGGGTCCAGGGCTGGAGCTGGGGCTGCGTCCAGGGCTGGGGCTGGGCTGGGGCAGGGCTGGGGCTGGGGCTGGGTCCAGGGCTGGGGCTGGGCTGGGGCTGGGGCTGGGGCTGGGGCTGAGCTGGGGCCGAGGGTGGGGCTGGTCTGGGAGTGGGGCTGCGCAGGGGCCGGGGCTGGGGCTGGGGCTGGGGCTGGGGCAGGGCTGGGGGCAGGGCTAGGGGCTGGGGCCGGGGCTCGGCTGGGGGCAGGGCTGGGCTGGGGGCAGGGATGGGGTCGGGGCTGGAACCAAGTCAAAGGCAGGGCTGGGGCTGCGGCCTGAGGGTAGGTCTGGGCTAGGGCTGGGGCTGGGGCAGGGCTGGGGCTGGGGCAAGTCAGGGGCTGGGCTGGGACCAGGACTGGGCTGGGCTGGGGCTGGGCTGTGGCTGGGGCTGGGCTGGGGCTGGGGTTGAGGGCAGGGCTGGGCTAGGGCTGGGGCTGGGGCTGGGCTGGGGCTGGGCTGAGGGCAGGACTGGGGCAGGGCTGGGGCTGGGGCTGGGGCTGGGCTGGGGCAGGGCTGGGGCTGGGGTAGGACTGGGGCTGGGGCTGGGGCTGGGGCTGGGTGCAGGGCTGGGGCTGGGCTGTGGCTGGGGCTGAGGGCAGGGGACAGGGCTGGGGCCAGAGCTGGGGCAGGGCTGGGGCCGGGCTGGGGCTGGGCTGGGTGCAGGGCTGGGCTGGGGCGGGGACTGGAGCCGGGCCTGAGGTTGGGCTAGGGTCTGGGCTGGGCCCGGGGCTGGGACTGGGGCTGGGTCCAGGGCAGGGGCTGGGCTGGGGCTGGGGCTGGGCCGGGGCAGGGCTGGGGCTGGGCTGTGGCTGAGGGCAGGGCTGGGCTGGGGCTGGGGCTGGCCTGAGGGCAGGGATGGGCTAGGTCTGGGGCTGGGGCAGGGCTGGGGCCGGGGCTGAGGCTGGGTCGGGTTCTGGGCTCGGCCTGGGACAGGGCTGGGCCCAAGGCTGGGGCAGGGCTGGGACTGAGGTTGGGGCCGGGGCTGGGGCTGGGGCTGGGGCAGGGCTGGGGGCAGGAATGGGAGTGGGGCTGGGCAGAGGCCGGGGCTGGGCTGGGCTGGGGTTGGGTCCAGGGCTGGGGCTGGGCGGTGGCTGGGGCTGGGCTGGGGCTGGGTTAGGGCTGGGTCTGGGTCCAGGGCAGGGGCTGGGCTGGGGCTGGGGCTGGGCAGGGGCTGGGTTAGGGCTGGGGCTGGGTCCAGGGCAGGGGCTGGGCTGGGGCTGGGGCTGGGGCCAGGGCAGGGGCTAGTGCTGGGGCTGGGCTGGGGACGGGGCTGGGGCTGGGCTGGGGCTGGGGCTGGGGCTGGGGCCAGGGCTGGGGCAGGAGTTTGGGACAGGGCTGGGGCTGGGTATGGGCTGGGTCCAGGGCTGGAGCTGGGGCTGGGTAGAGGGCTGGGGCTGGGCTGGGGCAGGGCTGGGGCTGGGGCTGGGTCTAGGGCTGGGGCTGGGCTGGGGTAGGGCTGGGGCTGGGGCTGAGCTGGGGCCGAGGGTGGGGCTGGTCTGGGAGTGGGGCTGCGCTGGGGCCGGGGCTGGGGCTGGGGCTGGGGCTTGGGCTGGGGCAGGGCTGGGGGCAGGGCTAGGGGCTGGGGACGGGGCTCGGCTGGGGGCAGGGCTGGGCTGGGGGCAGGGATGGGGTCGGGGCTGGAACCAAGTCAAAGGCAGGGCTGGGGCTGCGGCCTGAGGGTAGGTCTGGGCTAGGGCTGGGGCTGGGGCAGGGCTGGGGCTGGGGCAGGTCAGGGGCTGGGCTGGGACCAGGACTGGGCTGGGGCAGGGACTGGGGCTGGGCTGGGGCTGGGCTGTGGCTGTGGCTGGGCTGGGGCTGGGGTTGAGGGCAGGGCTGGGCTAGGGCTGGGGCTGGGGCTGGGCTGGGGCTGGGCTGAGGGCAGGACTGGGGCAGGGCTGGGGCTGGGGCTGGGGCTGGGCTGGGGCAGGGCTGGGGCTGGGGTAGGACTGGGGCTGGGGCTGGGGCTGGGGCTGGGTGCAGGGCTGGGGCTGGGCTGTGGCTGGGGCTGAGGGCAGGGGACAGGGCTGGGGCCAGAGCTGGGGCAGGGCTGGGGCCGGGCTGGGGCTGGGCTGGGTGCAGGGCTGGCCTGAGGCGGGGACTGGAGCCGGGGCTGGGGCCGGGGCTGGGAGTAGTACTGGGTTGGGGCGGGGACTGGAGCCGGGGCTGAGGTTGCGCTAGGGTCTGGGCTGGGGCCAGGGCTGCGACTGGGGCTGGGTCCAGGGCTGGGGCTGGGCTGGGGCTGGGCTGGGGCTGGGTCCAGGGCAGGGCTGGGGCTGGGGCTGGGACTGGGACTGGGGCAGGGCTGGGGCAGGGCTTGGGCAGGGCTGGGGCTGGGGCTGGGCTAGGGCTGGGACCAGGGCTGGGGCTGGGCTGTGGCTGGGGCTGGGCTGGGGCTAGGGCTGAGGGCAGGCCTGGGCTAGGGCTGGGGCTGGGGAAGTGCTGGGGCTGGGGCTGAGGGCAGGGCTGGGGCTGGGGCTGGGGCTGGGTCCTGGGCTGGGGCTGGGTTGTGGCTGGGGCTGGGCTGGGGCAGGGCTGTGGCTGGGGCAGGGCTGTGGCTGAGGCAGGGCGGGGGCTGGAACAGGGCTGGGCTAGGGCTGGGTTGGGGCCGGGGCTGGGGCCAGGGGTGGTGCTGGGGCTGGGGCTGGGGCAGGGACTGGGACAGGGGCTGGGTCCAGGGCTGGGGCTAGGGCTGGGCTGGGGCTGGGGATGGGGCCGTGGGTGGGCCTGGGGTGGGGTTGTGGCTGGGCAGGCGCAGGGCTGGGGCTGGGGCTGGGGCCAGGGCTGGGGCTGGGCCGTGGCTGGGGCTGTTCTGGGGAGGGCTGGGGCTGGGGCTGTGCTGGGGCTGGGGTTGGGTCCAGGGCAGGGGCTGGGCTAGGCCCGAGGCTGGGGCTGGGCTGGGGCAGGGCTGGGGCTGGGGCTGGGGCTGGGCTGGGTCCAGGGCTGGGGCCAGGGCTGGGTCTAGGGCTGGGGCTGGGCAGTGGCTGGGGCTAGGCTGGGGCAGAGCTGGGGCTGGGGCAGGGCTGGGCCTGGGCTGGGGCCGATGGTGGGGCTGGGCTGGTGTCTGGGCTAAGCCTGGGGCAGGGCTGGTCCTGGGCTGGGACCGGGACTGGGCTGGGGTCGGGCTGGGGCAGGGAAGGGTCTGGGGACAGGGCTGGGGCTGGCCTGGGGCCAGGGGTGGGGCAGAACTAGGCTGGAGGCTGGGCCTTGGCCTGGGGTCGGGTTGGGGGCAGGGCTAGGGTCTGGGGCCGGGGCTTGGCTGGGGGCAGGGCTGGGCTGTGGGCAGGGCTGGGGTCGGGGCTGGAACTAAGTCAAGGGCAGCGCTGGGGCTGGGGCTAGGGCTGCGGCAGGACTGGGGCCGGGGCTGGTGCTGGGCTGGGTTCTGGGCTGAGCTGGGGCGGGGACTGGAGCCGGGGCTGAGGCTGGGCTAGGGTCTGGGCTGGGGCCAGGGCTGCGACTGGGGCTGGGTCCAGGGCTGGGGCTGGGCTGGGGCTGGGCTGGGGCTGGGTCCAGGGCTGGGGCTGGGCTGGGGCAGGGCTGGTGCTGGGGCTGAGCTGGGGCCGGGGGTGGGGCTGGTCTGGGAGTGGGGCTGCGCAGGGTCCGGGGCTGGGGCTGGGGCAGGGCTGGGGGCAGGGCTAGGGGCTGGGGCCGGGGCTCGGCTGGGGGCAGGGCTGGGCTGGGGGCAGGGATGGGGTCGGGGCTGGAACCAAGTCAAAGGCAGGGCTGGGGCTGCGGCCTGAGGGTAGGTCTGGGCTAGGGCTGGGGCTGGGGCAGGGCTGGGGCTGGGGCAGGTCAGGGGCTGGGCTGGGACCAGGACTGGGCTGGGGCAGGGACTGGGGCTGGGCTGTGGCTGGGGCTGGGCTGGGGCTGGGGTTGAGGGCAGGGCTGGGCTAGGGCTGGGGCTGGGGAAGGGCTGGGGCTGGGCTGAGGGCAGGGCTGGGGCAGGGCTGGGGCTGGGGCTGGGCTAGGGCTGGGTCCAGGGCTGGGGCTGGGCTGTGGCTGGGGCTGGGCTGGGGCTGGGGCTGAGGGCAAGCCTGGGCTAGGGCTGGGGCTGGGGAAGGGCTGGGGCTGGGCTGAGGGCAGGGCTGGGGCTGGGGCCAGGGCAGGGGCTAGTGCTGGGGCTGGGCTGGGGCAGGGCTGGGACCAAGGCTGGGGTCCAGGGCTGGGACTGGGCGGTGGCTGGGGCTGGGCTGGGGCTGGGTTAGGGCTGGGGCTGTGTCCAGGGCAGGGGCTGGGCTGGGGCTGGGGCTGGAGCCAGGGGAGGGGCTAGTGCTGGGGCTGGGCTGGGGACGGGTCTGGGGCTGGGTCCAGGGCTGGAGCTGGGGCTGGGTCCAGGGCTGGGGCTGAGCTGGGGCAGGGCTGGGGCAGGGCTGGGGCTGGGGCTGAGCTGGGGCCGAGGGTGGGGCTGGGGCGGGAACTGGAGCCAGGGCTGAGGCTGGGCTAGGGTCTGGGCTGGGGCTGGGCTGTGGCTGGGGCTGGGCTGTGGCTGGGTCCAGAGCAGGGGCTGGGCTGGGGCTGGGGCTGGGGCTGGGGTAGGGGCCGGGGCTGGGGCTGGGTTCGGTGCAGGGCTGGGGCTGGGGCAGGGCGGGGGGCTGGGCTGGGGGCTGGGCTGGGGCCATGGCTGGGGGCTGCGGCTGGGGCTGGGGCTTGGTCCAGGGCTGGGCTGGGCTGGGGCAGGGCTGGGGCTGGGGCTGAGCTGGGGCCGAGGGTGGGGCTGGTCTGGGAGTGGGGCTGCGCAGGGGCCGGGGCTGGGGCTGGGGCTGGGGCTGGGGCTGGGGCAGGGCTGGGGGCAGGGCTAGGGGCTGGGGCCGGGGCTCGGCTGGGGGCAGGGCTGGGCTGGGGGCAGGGCTAGGGTCGGGGCTGGAACCAAGTCAAAGGCAGGGCTGGGGCTGCGGCCTGAGGGTAGGTCTGGGCTAGGGCTGGGGCTGGGGCAGGGCTGGGGCTGGGCTGGGGCTGGGTCCAGGGCAGGGCTGGGGCTTGGGCTGGGACTGGGGCAGGGCTGGGGCAGGGCTTGTGCAGGGCTGGGGCTCGGGCTGGACTAGGGCTGGGTCCAGGGCTGGGGCTGGGCTGCGGCTGGGGCTGGGCTGGGGCTGGGGCTGAGAGCTGGGGCTGGGGCTGGGTCCTGGGCTGGGGCTGGGTTGTGGCTGGGGCTGGACTGGGGCAGGGCTGTGGCTGGGGCAGGGCGGGGGCTGGAACAGGGCTGGGCTAGGGCTGGGCTGGGGCCAGGGCTGGGGCCATGGCTGGAGCTGCGGCTGCGGCTGGGGCTGGGGCTTAGTCCAGGGCTGGGCTGGGCTGGGGCTGGGTCCAGGGCTGGGGCTGGGCTGTGGCTGTGGCTGGGCTGGGGCTGGGTCCAGGGTGGGGATGGGGCTGGGCAGGGGGCAGGGCTGGGGATGAGGGTGGGGCTGGGCTGGGGTCTGGGCTGGGCCTGGGGCAGGGGCTGGGGCCAGGGCAGGGGCTAGTGCTGGGGCTGGGCTGGGGCAGGTCTGGGCCCAAGGCTGGGGCTGCGGCTGCGGCTGGGGCTGGGGCTTGGTCCAGGGCTGGGCTGGGCTGGGGCTGGGTCCAGGGTTGGGGCTGGGCTGGGGCAGGGCTGGGGCTGGGGCTGAGCTGGGGCCGAGGGTGGGGCTGGTCTGGGAGTGGGGCTGCGCAGGGGCCGGGGCTGGGGCTGGGGCTGGGGCTGGGACTGGGGCAGGGCTGGGGCAGGGCTTGGGCTGGGCTTGGCTGGGGTTGGATCCAGGGCTGGGGCTGGGCTGTGGCTGGGGCTGGACTGTGGCTGGGTCCAGGGTGGGGATGGGGCTGGGCTGGGGGCAGGGCTGGGGCTGGGCTGGGGCTGGGCTGGGGCTGGGTCCAGGGCAGGGCTGGGGCTTGGGCTGGGACTGGGGCAGGGCTGGGGCAGGGCTTGTGCAGGGCTGGGGCTCGGGCTGGACTAGGGCTGGGTCCAGGGCTGGGGCTGGGCTGCGTTTGGGGCTGGGCTGGGGCTGGGGCTGAGGGCTGGGGCTGGGGCTGGGTCCTGGGCTGGGGCTGGGTTGTGGCTGGGGCTGGGCTGGGGCAGGGCTGTGGCTGGGGCAGGGCGGGGGCTGGAACAGGGCTGGGCTAGGGCTGGGCTGGGGCCAGGGCTGGGGCCATGGCTGGGGCTGCGGCTGCGGCTGGGGCTGGGGCTTGGTCCAGGGCTGGGCTGGGCTGGGGCTGGGTCCAGGGCTGGGGCTGGGCTGTGGCTGTGGCTGGGCTGGGGCTGGGTCCAGGGTGGGGATGGGGCTGGGCAGGGGGCAGGGCTGGGGGATGAGGGTGGGGCTGGGCTGGGGTCTGGGCTGGGGCTGGGGCTGGGCTGGGGCTGGGCTGGGGCTGGGGCTGGGCTGGGGCAGGTCTGGGCCCAAGGCTGGGGCTGCGGCTGCGGCTGGGGCTGGGGCTTGGTCCAGGGCTGGTCTGGGCTGGGGCTGGGTCCAGGGCTGGGGCTGGGCTGGGGCAGGGCTGGGGCTGGGGCTGAGCTGGGGCCGAGGGTGGGGCTGGTCTGGGAGTGGGGCTGCGCAGGGGCCGGGGCTGGGGCTGGGGCTGGGGCTGGGGCTGGGGCAGGGCTGGGGGCAGGGCTAGGGGCTGGGGCCAGGGCTCGGCTGGGGGCAGGGCTGGGCTGGGGGCAGGGATGGGGTCGGGGCTGGAACCAAGTCAAAGGCAGGGCTGGGGCTGCGGCCTGAGGGTAGGTCTGGGCTAGGGCTGGGGCTGGGGCAGGGCTGGGGCTGGGGCAGGTCAGGGGCTGGGCTGGGACCAGGACTGGGCTGGGGCAGGGACTGGGGCTGGGCTGGGGCTGGGCTGTGGCTGGGGCTGTGCTGGGGCTAGGGTTGAGGGTAGGACTGGGGCAGGGCTGGGGCTGGGGCTGGGGCTGGGCTGGGGCAGGGCTGGGGCTGGGGTAGGACTGGGGCTGGGGCTGGGGCTGGGGCTGGGTGCAGGGCTGGGGCTGGGCTGTGGCTGGGACTGAGGGCAGGGGACAGGGCTGGGGCCAGAGCTGGGGCTCGGGCTGGGGCCGGGCTAGGGCTGGGCTGGGTGCAGGGCTGGGCTGGGGCGAGGACTGGAGCCGGGGCTGGGGCCGGGGCTGGGAGTAGTACTGGGTTGGGGCGGGGACTGGAGCCGGGGCTGAGGTTGGGCTAGGGTCTGGGCTGGGCCCGGGGCTGCGACTGGGGCTGGGTCCAGGGCAGGGGCTGGGCTGGGGCTGGGGCTGGGCCGGGGGAGGGCTGGGGCTGGGCTGTGGCTGAGGGCAGGGCTGGGCTGGGGCTGGGGCTGGCCTGAGGGCAGGGCTGGGCTAGGTCTGGGGCTGGGGCAGGGCTGGGGCCGGGGCTGAGGCTGGGCCGGGTTCTGGGCTTGGCCTGGGACAGGGCTGGGCCCAAGGCTGGGGCAGGGCTGGGACTGAGGTTGGGGCCGGGGCTGGGGCTGGGGCTGGGGCATGGCTGGGGGCAGGGTTGGGAGTGGGGCTGAGCAGGGGCTGGGCTGTGGCTGGGGCGGGGACTGGAGCCAGGGCTGAGGCTGGGCGGTGGCTGGGGCTGTTCTGGGGCAGGGCTGGGGCTGGGGCTGGGCTGGGGCTGGGGCTGGGTCCAGGGCAGGGGCTGGGCTGGGGCAGGGCTGGGTCTGGGGACAGGGCTGGGGATGAGGGTGGGGCTGGGCTGGGGATGAGGGTGGGGCTGGGCTGGGGTCTGGGCTGGGCCTGGGGCAGGGGCTGGGGCCAGGGCAGGGGCTAGTGCTGGGGCTGGGCTGGGGCAGGGCTGGGACCAAGGCTGGGGTCCTGAGCTGGGACTGGGCGGTGGCTGGGGCTGGGCTGGGTTTGGGTTAGGGCTGGGGCTGGGTCCAGGGCAGGGGCTGGGCTGGGGCTGGGGCTGGAGCCAGGGCAGGGGCTAGTGCTGGTGCTGGGCTGTGGACGGGCCTGGGGCTGGGCTGGGGCTGGGGCTGGGGCTGGGGATGGGGCTGGGGCCAGGGCTGGGGCTGGGGTTTGGGACAGGCCTGGGGCTCGGTATGGGCTGGGTCCAGGGCTGGAGCTGGGGCTGGGTCCAGGGCTGGGGCTGGGCTGGGGCAGGCCTGGGGCTGGGGCTGGGTCCAGGGCTGGGGTTGGGCTGGGGCAGGGCTGGGGCTGGGGCTGGGTCCAGGGCTGGGGCTGCGCAGGGGCCGGGGCTGGGGCTGGGGCAGGGCTAGGGGCAGGGCTAGGGGCTGGGGCCGGGGCTCGGCTGGGGGCAGGGCTGGGCTGGGGGCAGGGCTGGGGTCGGGGCTGGAACCAAGTCAAGGGCAGGGCTGGGGCTGGGGCCTGAGGGTAGGTCTGGGCTAGGGCTGGGGCTGGGGCAGGGCTGGGGCTGGGGCAGGTCAGGGGCTGGGCTGGGACCAGGACTGGGCTGGGGCATGGACTGGGGCAGGGCTGGGGCTGGGGCTATGGCTGAGGGCAGGGCTGGGCTAGGGCTGCGCCTGGGCTGAGGGCAGGGCTGGGCTGGGGCTGGGGCTGGGGCAGGGCTGTGGCTGGGGATGGGCTGGGTTCTGGGCTGGGCTGGGGCGGGGGACTGGAGCCGGGGCTGGGGCTGGGGCTGGGAGTAGTACTGGGTTGGGGCGGGGACTGGAGCCGGGGCTGAGGTTGGGCTGGGGGCTGAGGTTGGGCTGGGGCAAGGAAGGGGCGGGGGGCTGCGTCCAGGGCTGGGCTGGGCTGTGGCTGCGGCTCGGCTGGGGCAGGGCTGGGGCTGTGGCTGGGCTGGGGCTGGGTCCAGGGCTGGGGCTGGGCTGTGGCTGGGGCTGGGCTGGGCTAGGGCCGGGCTGGGGCTGGGGGCCGAGGGTGGGGCTGGGGCTGGGGCTGGGGCAGGGATGGGGTTGGGCTAAGGGTAGGTCTGGTGCTGGGGCTGGGACTGGGGCAGGGCTGGGGCAGGGCTTGGGCAGGGCTGGGGCTGGGGCTGGGACTGGGTCAGGGCTGGGGCAGGGCTTGGGCTGGGCTGGGCTGGGGTTGGGTCCAGGGCTGGGGCTGGGCTGTGGCTGGGGCTGGACTGTGGCTGGGTCCAGGGTGGGGATGGGGCTGGGCTGGGGGCAGGGCTGGGGCTGGGCGGTGGCTGGGGCTGGGGCTGGGTCCAGGGCAGGGGCTGGGCTGGGGCTGGGCTGGGGCTGGGTCCAGGGCAGGGCTGGGGCTTGTGCTGGGACTGGGGGCAGGGCTGGGGCTGGGGCAGGGCTGGGGCTGGGGCAGGGCTGGGGGCAGGGATTGGGTGGGGCTGGGGCAGGGGCCAGGGCTGGGGCTGGGGCTGCGGCTGGGGCTGGGGCTTGGTCCAGGGCTGGGCTGGGCTGGGGCTGGGTCCAGGGCTGGGGCTGGGCTGTGGCTGGGGCTGGGCTGGGGCTGGGTCCAGGGTGGGGATGGGGCTGGGCAGGGGGCAGGGCTGGGGCTGGGCGGTGGCTGGGGCTGGGGCCAGGGCTGGGGCTGGGCGGTGCCTGGGGCTGTTCTGGGGCAGGGCTGGGGCTGGGGCTGGGCCTGGGGCTGGGACTGGGCTGGTGCAGGGCTGGGGCTGGGGCTGGGGCTGTGGCCAGGGCTGGGTCTGGGCTGGGGCTGGGGCTGTTCTGGGGCAGGGCTGGGGTGGGGCTGGGCTGGGTCAGGGGCTGGGTCCAGGGCTGGTGCTGGGCTGGGGCAGGGCTGGGGCTGGGGCTGGGTCCAGGGTTGGGGCTGGGCTGGGGCAGGGCTGGGGCTGGGTCCACGGCTGGTGCTGGGCTGGGGCTGGGATAGGGCTGGGGCTGGATCCAGGGCTGGGGCTGGGCTGGGGCTGGGGCTGGGGCCAGGGCTGGGGCTGGGCGGTGGCTGGGGCTGTTCTGGGGCAGGGCTGGGGCTGGGGCTGGGCTGGGGCTGGGTCCAGGGCAGGGGCTGGGCTGGGGCTGCGGCATGGGCTGGGCTGGGGCAGGGCTGGGGATGAGGCTGGGGTGGGGCTGGGGGTGGGTCCAGGGCAGAGCTGGGGCTGGACTGTGGCTGGGGATGGGCTGGGGCCGAGGGTGGGGCTGGGGCTGGGGCTGCGGCAGGACTGGGGCCGGGGCTGGTGCTGGGCTGGGTTCTGGGCTGAGCTGGGGCGGGGGACTGGAGCCGGGGCTGGGGCCGGGGCTGGGAGCAGGGCTGGGCTGGGGCGGGGACTGGAGCCGGGGCTGAGGCTGGGCTAGAGTCTGGGCTGGGGCCAGGGCTGCGACTGGGGCTGGGTCCAGGGCTGGGGCTGGGCTGGGGCTGGGCTGGGGCTGGGTCCAGGGCAGGGCTGGGGCTGGGGTTGGGGCTGGGACTAGGGCAGGGCTGGGGCAGAGTCTGGGGCTGGGGCGGGGACTGGGGCAGGGCTAGGGCTGGGGCTGGGCTGGGGCCGAGTCTGGGGCTGGGGCTGGGGCAGTGTTGGGGCTGGGCTGGGGCTGGGGCTGGGGCAGGGTTGGGGCTGGGCTGGGGCTGGGGCTGGGCTGGGGCAGGGCTGGGTCTGGGGACAGGGCTGGGGCTGGGCTGGGGCTGGGTTAGGGCTGGGGCTGGGTCCGGGGCAGGGGCTGGGCTGGGGCTGGGGCTGGGGCAGGGCTAGGGGCAGGGCTAGGGGCTGGGGCCGGGGCTCGGCTGGGGGCAGGGCTGGGCTGGGGGCAGGGCTGGGGTCGGGGCTGGAACCAAGTCAAGGGCAGGGCTGGGGCTGGGGCCTGAGTGTAGGTCTGGGCTAGGGCTGGGGCTGGGGCAGGGCTGGGGCTGGGGCAGGTCAGGGGCTGGGCTGGGACCAGAACTGGGCTGGGGCAGGGACTGGGGCAGGGCTGGGGCTGGGGCTATGGCTGAGGGCAGGGCTGGGCTAGGGCTGCGCCTGGGCTGAGGGCAGGGCTGGGCTGGTGCTGGGGCTGGGGCAGGGCTGTGGCTGGGGATGGGCTGGGTTCTGGGCTGGGCTGGGGCGGGGACTGGAGCCGGGGCTGGGGCTGGGGCTGGGAGTAGTACTGGGTTGGGGCGGGGACTGGAGCCGGGGCTGAGGTTGGGCTGGGGGCTGAGGTTGGGCTGGGGCAAGGAAGGGGCGGGGGCTGGGTCCAGGGCTGGGCTGGGCTGTGGCTGCGGCTCGGCTGGGGCAGGGCTGGGGCTGTGGCTGGGCTGGGGCTGGGTCCAGGGCTGGGGCTGGGCTGTGGCTGGGGCTGGGCTGGGCTAGGGCCGGGCTGGGGCTGGGGCCGAGGGTGGGGCTGGGGCTGGGGCTGGGGCAGGGATGGGGTTGGGCTAAGGGTAGGGCTGGGGCTGGGGCTGGGACTGGGGCAGGGCTGGGGCAGGGCTTGGGCAGGGCTGGGGCTGGGGCTGGGACTGGGTCAGGGCTGGGGCAGGGCTTGGGCTGGGCTGGGCTGGGGTTGGGTCCAGGGCTGGGGCTGGGCTGTGGCTGGGGCTGGACTGTGGCTGGGTCCAGGGTGGGGATGGGGCTGGGCTGGGGGCAGGGCTGGGGCTGGGCGGTGGCTGGGGCTGGGGCTGGGTCCAGGGCAGGGGCTGGGCTGGGGCTGGGCTGGGGCTGGGTCCAGGGCAGGGCTGGGGCTTGTGCTGGGACTGGGGCAGGGCTGGGGCTGGGGCAGGGCTGGGGCTGGGGCAGGGCTGGGGGCAGGGATGGGGTGGGGCTGGGCAGGGGCCAGGGCTGGGGCTGGGGCTGCGGCTGGGGCTGGGGCTTGGTCCAGGGCTGGGCTGGGCTGGGGCTGGGTCCAGGGTGGGGATGGGGCTGGGCAGGGGGCAGGGCTGGGGCTGGGCGGTGGCTGGGGCTGGGGCCAGGGCTGGGGCTGGGCGGTGCCTGGGGCTGTTCTGGGGCAGGGCTGGGGCTGGGGCTGGGCCTGGGGCTGGGACTGGGCTGGTGCAGGGCTGGGGCTGGGGCTGGGGCTGTGGCCAGGGCTGGGTCTGGGCTGGGGCTGGGGCTGTTCTGGGGCAGGGCTGGGGTGGGGCTGGGCTGGGTCAGGGGCTGGGTCCAGGGCTGGTGCTGGGCTGGGGCAGGGCTGGGGCTGGGGCTGGGTCCAGGGTTGGGGCTGGGCTGGGGCAGGGCTGGGGCTGGGTCCACGGCTGGTGCTGGGCTGGGGCTGGGATAGGGCTGGGGCTGGATCCAGGGCTGGGGCTGGGCTGGGGCTGGGGCTGGGGCCAGGGCTGGGGCTGGGCGGTGGCTGGGGCTGTTCTGGGGCAGGGCTGGGGCTGGGGCTGGGCTGGGGCTGGGTCCAGGGCAGGGGCTGGGCTGGGGCTGCGGCAGGGGCTGGGCTGGGGCAGGGCTGGGGATGAGGCTGGGGTGGGGCTGGGGGTGGGTCCAGGGCAGAGCTGGGGCTGGACTGTGGCTGGGGATGGGCTGGGCCGAGGGTGGGGCTGGGGCTGGGGCTGCGGCAGGACTGGGGCCGGGGCTGGTGCTGGGCTGGGTTCTGGGCTGAGCTGGGGCGGGGACTGGAGCCGGGGCTGGGGCCGGGGCTGGGAGCAGGGCTGGGCTGGGGTGGGGACTGGAGCCGGGGCTGAGGCTGGGCTAGAGTCTGGGCTGGGGCCAGGGCTGCGACTGGGGCTGGGTCCAGGGCTGGGGCTGGGCTGGGGCTGGGCTGGGGCTGGGTCCAGGGCAGGGGCTGGGGCTGGGGTTGGGGCTGGGACTAGGGCAGGGCTGGGGCAGAGTCTGGGGCTGGGGCGGGGACTGGGGCAGGGCTAGGGCTGGGGCTGGGCTGGGGCCGAGTCTGGGGCTGGGGCTGGGGCAGTGTTGGGGCTGGGCTGGGGCTGGGGCTGGGGCAGGGTTGGGGCTGGGCTGGGGCTGGGGCTGGGCTGGGGCAGGGCTGGGTCTGGGGACAGGGCTGGGGCTGGGCTGGGGCTGGGTTAGGGCTGGGGCTGGGTCCGGGGCAGGGGCTGGGCTGGGGCTGGGGTGGGGCCAGGGCAGGGGCTGGGCTGGGGACGGGGCTGGGGCTGGGCTGGGGCTGGGGCTGGGGCTGGGGCTGGGGCCAGGGCTGGGGCAGGAGTTTGGGACAGGGCTGGGGCTGGGTATGGGCTGGGTCCAGGGCTGGAGCTGGGGCTGGGTCCAGGGCTGGGGCTGGGCTGGGGCAGGGCTGGGGCTGGGGCTGGGTCCAGGGCTGGGGCTGGGCTGGGGCAGGGCTGGGGCTGGGGCTGAGCTGGGGCCGAGGGTGGGGCTGGTCTGGGAGTGGGGCTGCGCAGGGGCCGGGGCTGGGGCTGGGGCTGGGGCTGGGGCAGGGCTGGGGGCAGGGATGGGGTGGGGCTAGGCAGGGGCCCGGGCTGGGGCTGGGGCTGCGGTGGGGGTGGGGCTTGGTCCAAGGCTGGGCTGGGCTGGGGCAGGGGCTGGGGCTGGGGCTGGGTCCAGGGCTGGGGCAGGGCTGGGGCTGGGGCTGGGGCTGGGCTGGGTCCAGGGCAGGCCTGGGGCTGGGGCTGGGGCTGGGACTAGGGCAGGGCTGGGGGAGGGCTTGGGCAGGGCTGGGCTGGGGTTGGGTCCAGGGCTGGGGCTGGGCTGTGGCTGGGGCTGGACTGTGGCTGGGTCCAGGGCGGGGGATGGGGCTGGGCTGGGGGCAGGGCTGGGGCTGGGCTGGGGCTGGGCTGGGGCTGGGTCCAGGACAGTGCTGGGGCTTGGGCTGGGACTGGGGCAGGGCTGGGGCAGGGCTTGTGCAGGGCTGGGGCTCGGGCTGGACTGTGGCTGGGTCCAGGGCGGGGATGGGGCTGGGCTGGGGGCAGGGCTGGGGATGAGGGTGGGGCTGGGCTGGGGTCTGGGCTGGGCCTGGGGCAGGGGCTGGGGCCAGGGCAGGGGCTAGTGCTGGGGCTGGGCTGGGGCAGGTCTGGGCCCAAGGCTGGGGTCCAGGGCTGGGACTAGGCGGTGGCTGGGGCTGGGCTGGGGCTGGGTTAGGGCTTGGGCTGAGCTAGGTTCTGGGCTGGGGCCGGGGCTGCGACTGGGGCTGGGTCCAGGGCTGGGGCTGTGGCTGGGACTGGGGCTGGGCTGGGCAGGGCTGTGGCTGGGGCTGTGGCTGGGTCTGGGGCAGGGCTGGGGCAGGGCTTGGGCAGGGCTGGGGCTGGGGCTGGGCTGGGGCTGGGTCCAGAGCTGGGGCTGGGCTGTGGCTGGGGCTGGGCTGGGGCTGGGTTGGGGCTGGGGCTGGGGCTGAGCTGGGGCCGAGGGTGGGGCTGGGGCGGGAACTGGAGCCAGGGCTGAGGTTGGGCTAGGGTCTGGGCTGGGGCTGGGCTGTGGCTGGGGCTGGGCTGTGGCTGGGTCCAGGGCGGGAATGGGGCTGGGCTGGGGGCAGGGCTGGGGCTGGGCTGGGGCTGGGCTGGGGCTGGGTCCAGGGCAGGGCTGGGGCTTGGGCTGGGACTGGGGCAGGGCTGGGGCAGGGCTTGGGCAGGGCTGGGGCTGGGGCTGGTGCTGGGGCTGGGTGCAGGGCTGGGGCTGGGCTGTGGCTGGGGCTGAGGGCAGGGGACAGGGCTGGGGCCAGAGCTGGGGCAGGGCTGGGGCCGGGCTGGGGCTGGGCTGGGTGCAGGGCTGGGGCTGCGGCTGAGCTGGGGCTGGAACAGGGCTGGGCTAGGGCTGGGGGCAGGGATGGGGCTGGGCTGGGACCAGGGCTGGGCTGGGTCTGGGTCTGGGCAGGGCTGGGGCTCTGTCTGGGGCTGGGACAGGGACTGGGGCAGGGCTAGGGCTGGGGCTGGGCTGGGGCCGAGTCTGGGGCTGGGGCCGGGGCAGGGCTGGGGCAGGGCTTGGGCAGGGCT
Organism: Melanerpes formicivorus; assembly: GCF_026170545.1. Lineage (NCBI taxonomy): Eukaryota > Metazoa > Chordata > Aves > Piciformes > Picidae > Melanerpes > Melanerpes formicivorus. The sequence goes on from NW_027143174.1 coordinate 32,663, forward strand.
GGGGCAGGGCTTGGGCAGGGCTGGGGCTGGGGCTGGGCTAGGGCTTGGTCCAGGGCTGGGGATGGGCTGTGGCTGGGGCTGGGCTGGGGCCTGGGCTGAGGGCAGGACTGGGGCAGGGCTGGGGCTGGGGCTGGGGCTGGGCTGGGGCAGGGCTGAGGGCAGGACTGGGGCAGGGCTGGGGCTGGGGCTGGGTCTGGGCTGGGGCAGGGCTGTGGCTGCGGCTGTGGATGGGTCTGGGCTGGGGCATGGCTGGGGCTGGGGCTGGGGCTGGGGCTGGGTGCAGGGCTGGGGCTGGGCTGTGGCTGGGGCTGAGGGCAGGGGACAGGGCTGGGGCCAGGGCTGGGGCTGGGCTGGGTGCTGGGCTGGGCTGCGGCGGGGACTGGAGCCGGGGCTGAGGCTGGGCTAGGGTCTGGGCTGGGGCCGGGGCTGTGGTTGGGGCTGGGTCCAGGGCTGGGGCTGGGGCTGGGGCAGGGCTGGGGCAGGGCTTGTGCAGGGCTTGGGCTGGGGCTGGGCTAGGGCTGGGTCCAGGGCTGGGGCTGGGCTGTGGCTGGGGCTGGGCTGGGGCTGGGGCTGAGGGCAGGGCTGGGCTAGGGCTGGGGCTGGGTCTGGGCTGGGGCTGGGCTGAGGGCAGGACTGGGGCAGGGGCTGGGCCTGGGGCTGGGGCTGGGGCTGGGCAGGGGCAGGACTGGGGCAGGGCTGGGGCTGGGGCTGGGGCTGGGGCTGGGGCTGGGGCAGGGCTGGGTCAGGGCTTGGGCCGGGCTGGGGCTGGGGCTGGGGCTGGGTGCAGGGCTGGGGCTGGGCTGTGGCTGGGGCTGAGGGCAGGGGACAGGGCTGGGGCCAGAGCTGGGGCAGGGCTGGGGCCGGGCTGGGGCTGGGCTGGGTGCAGGGCTGGGGCTGCGGCTGAGCTGGGGCTGGAACAGGGCTGGGCTTGGGCTGGGGGCAGGGATGGGGCTGGGCTGGGACCAGGGCTGGGCTGGGTCTGGGGCTGGGCAGGGCTGGGGCTCTGTCTGTGGCTGGGACGGGGACTGGGGCAGGGCTAGGGCTGGGGCTGGGCTGGGGCCGAGTCTGGGGCCGGGGCTGGGGCCGGAGCTGGGGCAGGGCTGGGGCAGGGCTGGGGCTGGGACTGGGGCAGGGCTGGGGCAGGGCTTGGGCAGGGCTGGGGCTGGGGCTGGGCTAGGGCTGGGTCCAGGGCTGGGGATGGGCTGTGGCTGGGGCTGGGCTGGGGCAGGGCTGGGTCTGGGGACAGGGCTGGGGATGAGGGTGGGGCTGGGCTGGGGTCTGGGCTGGGCCCAAGGCTGGGGTCCAGGGCTGGGACTGGGTGGTGGCTGGGGCTGGGCTGGGGCTGGCTTAGGGCTGGGGCTGGGTCCAGGGCAGGGGCTGGGCTGGGGCTGGGGCTGGAGCCAGGGCAGGGGGCTGGTGCTGGGGCTGGGCTGGGGACGGGGCTGGGGCTGGGCTGGGGCTGGGGCTGGGGCTGGGGCCAGAGCTGGGGCTGGGGTTTGGGACAGGGGCTGGGGCTGGGTATGGGCTGGGTCCAGGGCTGGAGCTGGGGCTGGGTCCAGGGCTGGGGCTGGGCAGGGCAGGGCTGGGCTGGGGCAGGGCTGTGGCTGGGCCTGTGGCTGGGTCTGGGGCAGGGCTGGGGCAGGGCTTGGGCAGGGGTGGGGCTGGGGCTGGGGCTGGGCTGGGTCCAGGGCTGGGGCTGGGCTGGGGCTGGGGCTGGGCTGGGGCTGGGCTGAAGGCAGGAATGGGCAGGGCTGGGGCTGGGGCTGAGGGCAGGGGACAGGGCTGGGGCCAGAGCTGGGGCAGGGCTGGGGCCAGGCTGGGGCTGGGCTGGGTGCAGGGCTGGGCTGGGGCGGGGACTGGAGCCGGGGCTGAGGCTGGGCTAGGGTCTGGGCTGGGGCCGGGGCTGGGGCTGGGGCTGTGGCTGGGGCTGTGGCTGTGGCTGGGTCTGGGGCAGGGCTGGGGCAGGGCTTGGGCAGGGCTGGGGCTGGGGCTGGTGCTGGGGCTGGGTGCAGGGCTGGGGCTGGGCTGTGGCTGGGGCTGAGGGCAGGGGACAGGGCTGGGGCCAGAGCTGGGGCAGGGCTGGGGCTGGGCTGGGGCTGGGCTGGGTGCAGGGCTGGGGCTGGGCTGGGACCGGGGCTGGACTGGGTCTGGGGCTCTGTCTGTGGCTGGGACGGGTCCTGGGGCAGGGCTAGTGCTGGGGCTGGGCTGGGGACGGGGCTGGGGCTGGGCTGGGGCTGGGGCTGGGGCTGGGGCCAGAGCTGGGGCTGGGGTTTGGGACAGGGCTGGGGCTGGGTATGGGCTGGGTCCAGGGCTGGAGCTGGGGCTGGGGTCCAGGGCTGGGGCTGGGCTGGGGCAGGGCTGGGCTGGGGCAGGGCTGTGGCTGTGGCTGGGTCTGGGGCAGGGCTGGGGCAGGGCTTGGGCAGGGCTGGGGCTGGGGCTGGTGCTGGGGCTGGGTGCAGGGCTGGGGCTGGGCTGTGGCTGGGTCTGGGGCAGGGCTGGGGCAGGGCTTGGGCAGGGCTGGGGCTGGGGCTGGTGCTGGGGCTGGGTGCAGGGCTGGGGCTGGGCTGTGGCTGGGGCTGAGGGCAGGGGACAGGGCTGGGGCCAGAGCTGGGGCAGGGCTGGGGCCGGGCTGGGGCTGGGCTGGGTACAGGGCTGGGGCTGGGGCTGGGCGGGAGCTGGAACAGGGCTGGGCTAGGGCTGGGGGCAGGGATGGGGCTGGGCTGGGACCGGGGCTGGACTGGGTCTGGGGCTCTGTCTGTGGCTGGGACGGGGCCTGGGGCAGGGCTAGGGCTGGGGCTGGGCTGGGGCAGGGCTGGGGCTGGGGCTGGGGCTGAGGCAGGACTGGGGCTGGGACAGGGCTGGGGCCGGGGCTGGGGTCGGGGCTAGGAGCAGGGCAGGGACTGAGGTTGGGGCCGGGGCTGGGGCTGGGGCTGGGCTGGGGCCGAGGGTGGGGTTGGGGCTGGGGCTGGGGCTGAGGGCAGGGCTGGGCTGAGGCCGAGGTTGGGTCTGGGGCTGGGGGCTGGGGCTGGGCTGGGGCAGGGCTGGGGCTGGGCTGGGACCAGGGCTGGGCTGGGGTAGGGCTGGGGCCGAGTCTGGGGCTGGGCTGGGGCTGGGCTGAGGGCAGGACTGGGGCAGGGCTGGGGCTGGAGGCTGGGCCTTGGGCTGGGGCTGGGCTGGGGGCTGCGGCTGGGGCCAGGGCAGGTGCCGGGGCTGGGTCCAGGGCTGGGGCTGGGGCTGGGTCCTGGGCTGGGGCTGGGCTGGGGCAGGGCTGGGGCTGGGGCTGGGTCCAGGGCTGGGGCTGGGCTGGGGCAGGGGCTGGGGCTGGGGCTGGGTCCAGGGCTGGGGCTGGGCTGGGGCAGGGCTGGGGCTGGGCTGGGCTGGGGATGAGGGTGGGGCTGGTCTGGGTTCTGGGCTGGGCCTGGGGCAGGGCTGGACCTGAGGCTGGGGCAGGTCTGGGGTAGGGCTGGGGCTGGGGCTGGGCTGAGGTAGGGCTGGGGCAGGGAAGGGGCTGGGGACAGGGCTGGGGCAGGGCTGTGGCTTGGGCTGGGCTGGGGCAGGGCTGGGGCTGGGGCTGGGACTGGAAGCAATTCTTGGGCAGGGCTGTGGCTGGGGTGGGGCTGGGGGTGGGGCAGGACTGGCGCTGGGGCAGGTTTGGGGCCGAGGCTGGGCTGGTGCTGGACTGAGGGCAGGGCTGGGCTAGGGCTGCGTGCACGGCTGGGCTAGAGCTGGGCTGGGGCAGCGCTGGGCTGGGGCCGAGACCCGGGCTGGGGCTGGGGAAGGGCTGGGGCTGGGCTGGGGCTGGGGCTGGAGCAGGTTTGGGGCTGGGCTGGGACCGGGACTGGGCTGGCGTAGGGGAAGGATGGGGATGGGTCTGGGCTGAGCTGGGGGCAGGGCTGGGGCTGGGGCTGGGGCAGGGGCTGTTGCAGGAGCCAGGGCCGTGGCAGGGCTGGGGCCATGCCTGGGGCTGGGGCTGGGGCAGGGTTGGGGCTGGGCTGGGGCTGGGGCTGGGTCAGGGGCACGGGCCGCGGCTGGGGCAGGGGCAGGGTCCGGGCTGGGGCTGGGTTCGGGGCAGGGCTAGGCTGTGGCTTGGGCTGGGCTGGGGCAGGGCTGGGGCTGGGCTGGGCTGGGGCTGGGGCTGGGACAGGGCTGGGTCCAGGTCTGGGGCTGGGCTGTGGCTGGGGCTGGGCTGGGGCAGGGCTGGGGCTGGGCTGGGGCTGGGCTGGGGCTGGGGCCGGGGCTGGGTCCAGTGCTGGGGCTGGGGCTGGGTCCAGGGCTGGGGCTGGGCTGTGGCTGGGGCTGGGGCTGTGGCTGGGTCCAGGGCTCGGGCCGCGGCTGGGGCAGGGCTGGGGCCGGGCTGGGGCTGGGTTCGGGGCAGGGCTAGGCTGTGGCTTGGGCTGGGCTGGGCTGGGGCTGGGGCTGGGGCTGGGGCTGGGGCTGGGCTGGGGCTGGGGCTGGGACAGGGCTGGGTCCTGGTCTGGGGCTGGGCTGTGGCTGGGGCTGGGCTGGGGCAGGGCTGGGGCTGGGCTGGGGATGGGTCCAGGTCTGGGGCTGGGCTGTGGCTGGGGCTGGGCTATGCTAGGGCTGGGGCTGGGCTGGGGCCGAGGGTGGGGCTGGGCTAGGGCTGGGGCAGGGCTGGGGCTGGGCTGGGACTAGGACTGGGCTGGGGCGGGGACTGGGTTGAGGCTGGGGCTGGGGCTGGGCTGGGGCAGGGCTGGCCTGGGGCAGGGACTGGGGTAGGGCTGGAGCTGGGGCTGGGCTGGGGCAGGGCTGGGGCTGGGGCTGGGGCCGGGGCTGGGGCAGGGCTGGGGCCGGGGCTGGGTCCAGGGCTGGGGCTGGGCTGGGGCAGGGCTGGGGCTGGGGCTGGGTCCAGGGCTGGGGCTGGGCTGGGGCAGGGCTGGGGCTGGGCTGGGCTGGGGATGAGGGTGGGGCTGGTCTGGGTTCTGGGCTGGGCCTGGGGCAGGGCTGGACCTGAGGCTGGGGCAGGTCTGGGGTAGGGCTGGGGCTGGGGCTGGGCTGGGGCAGGGACTGGGGTAGGGCTGGAGCTGGGGCTGTGGCCGGGGCTGGGGCAGGGCTGGGGCCGGGGCTGGGTCCAGGGCTGTGGCTGGGGCTGGGTCCAGGCCTGGGGCTGGGGCTGGGTCCAGGGCTGGGGCTGGGCTGGGGCAGGGAAGGGGCGGGGGCTGGGTCCAGGGCTGGGGCTGGGCTGTGGCTGGGGCTGGGGCTGGGGCTGGGGCAGGTCTGGGGCTGGGACTGGGGCTGGGTCCAGGGCTGGGGCTGGGCTGTGGCTGTGGCTGGGCTGGGCTAGGGCTGGGGCTGGGCTGGGGCCTGTGGGTAGGGCTGGGGCTGGGGCTGGGGCCAGGGCAGGGGCTAGTGTTGGGGCTGGGGCTGGGGCAGGACTGGGGCTGGGGCTGGGCTAGGGCTGAGGCTGGGGCTGGGGCCAGGGCTGGGGCTGGGGTTTGGGCCAGGTCTGGGACTGGGGCTGGGGCTGGGTCCAGGGCTGGAGCTGGGCTCGGGCAGGGCTGGGGCTGGGGCTGGGTCCAGGGCTGGGACTGGGCTGGGGCAGGGCTGGGGCTGGGGCTGGGCTGGGGGCAGGGATGGGGATGGGGCTGGGCTGGGGCAGGGCTGGGGCAGGGCTAGGGCTGGGCTGGGGCTGGGGCTGGGCTGGGGCCGAGGGTGGGGCTAGGGCTGGGGCTGGGGCGGGGCTGGGGCTGGGCTGGGGCAGGGCTGGGGCAGGGCTGGGGCTGGGCTGGGGCTGGGGGCAGGGCTGGGCTAGGGTTGGGGCTGGGGCAGGGCTGGGGTAGGGCTGGGGCTGGGGCTGAGCTGGGGCAGGGCTGGGCTAGGGCTGGGGCTGGGGCAGGGGACGGGGCTGGGGACAGGGCTGGGGCCACAGCTGGGGCAGGGCTGGGGCCGGGCTGGTGCTGGGCTGGGGGTGGGTCTGGGCTGGGGCAGGGCTGGGGCAGGGCTGGGGCTGGGGCTAGGCTGGGGTTGAGGGTGAGGCTGGGGCTGGGGCTGGGGCTGAGGGCAGGACTGGGCTAGGGCTTGGGCTGGGGCAGGGGCCGGGGCTGGGGATAGGGCTGGGGGCAGGGATGGGCGCGGGGCGGGGCAGGGCTGGGTCCAGGGCAGGGGCTGGGGCTGGGCTGGGGCAGGGCTGGGGTAAGGGCTGGAACCAAGTCTAGGGCAGGGGTGGGGCTGGGTTGGGGCCGGCGCTGAAGCAGGACTGGGCTGGAGGCTCGGCTGTGGCTGGGGCTGGGCTGGAGCAGGGCTGGGTTGGGGCTGGGCTGGGGCTGGGGCTGGGGCCAGGGCTGGGGCTGGGGTTTGGGCTAGGGCTGGGGCTGGGGCTGGGCTGGGTCCAGGGCTGGGGCTGGGTCCAGGACTGGGGCTGGGCGGTGGCTGGGGCTGGGCTGGGGCAGGGCCGGGGCTGGGGCTGGGCTGGGGCCGAGGGTGGGGCTACGGCTGGGGCTGGGGCTGGGGCCTGAGGGTAGGGCTGTGCTAGGGCTGGGGCAGGGCTGGGGTTGGGCTGGGACCAGGACTGGGCTGGGGCGGGGACTGGGGCAAGGCTGGGGCTGGGGCTGGGCTGGGGACAGGGCTGGGGCTGGGGAAAGGGCTGGGGCCGGGCTGGGGCTGGGGCTGGGCTGAGGGCAGGGCTTGGGCAGGGCTGGGGATGGGGGCTGGGATGGGGCAGGACTGTAGCTGGGGCTAAGGCAGGGGCCGGGGGCTGGGGCTGGGCTGGGGTAGGGATGGGGCGGGGGCTGGGCTGTGGCTGGGGCCGGGGCTGTGGCTGGGCTGGGGCCGAGGGTGGGGCTGGGGCTGGGGCTGAAGGCAGGGCTGGGCTAGGGCTGGGGCTTGGGCAGGGATGGGGCTGGGGCTGAGGGCAGGGCTGGGCTAGGGCTGGGGCTGGGGCAGGGGCTGGGGATGGGGACAGGGCTGGGGCCCGAGCTGGTGTAGGGCTGGGGCCGGTCTGGGGCTGGGTTCGGTGCAGGGCTGGGGCAGGGCGGGGGCTGGGTGAGGGCTGGGCTAGGGCTGGACTGGGGGCAGGGATGGGGCTGGGGCTGGGGACAAGGATGTGGATGGGGCTGGGGGCAAGGATGGGGATGGGGCTGGGCTGGGCTGGGGGCAGGGATGGGGCTGGGCTGGGACCGGGGCTGGGCTGGGGCTGGGGCTGGGCAGGACTGGGGCTGTGTCTGGGGCTGGGGCGGGGACTGGGGCAGGGCTAGGGTGGGGCTGGGCTGGGGCTAGGGCTGAGTTAGGGGTAGGGCTGGGGCTTTGCTGGAGCTGGGGCTGGAACCAAGGTTTGGGCAGGGCTGGGGCTGCGACTGGGGCCGTGGCTGGGGCAGAAGCCAGGGCTGGGGCAGGGCAGGGGCAATGCCTGGGGCTGGGGCAGGAGCCAGGGCTGGGGCAGGGCAGGGGCAATGCCTGGGGCTGGGGCTGGGGCAGGGTTGGGGCTGGGCTGGGGCTGGGGCTGGGCTGGGGCAGGGCTGGGTCTGGGGACAGGGCTGGGCTGGGGCTGGGGCTGGGGCTGGGGCTGGGGGCAGGGCTGGGGATGGGGCTAGGGCTGGGGCAGGGCTGTGGCTGGGGCTGGAACCAAGGTTTGGGCAGGGCTGGGGCTGTGGCTGTGGCCGAGGCTGGGGCGGAGCTGGGGCCGTGCCTGGGGCTGAGGCTGGAGCAGCGTTGGTGCTGGGCTGTGGCTGGGGCTGGAACCAAGGTTTGGGCAGGGCTGGGGCTGTGGCTGTGGCCGAGGCTGGGGCGGAGCTGGGGCCGTGCCTGGGGCTGGGGCTGGAGCAGCGTTGGTGCTGGGCTGTGGCTGGGGCTGGGCTGAGGGCACGGCTTGGGCAGGGCTAGGGATGGGGTCTGGGATGGGGCAGGACTGGGGCTGGGGCAGGGGCTGGGGCAGGGAAGGGGCTGGGTCTGGGCTTGAGCTGGGGCTGGGGCTGTGTCGGGGCTGGGGCTGGGCTGGGGCAGGGCTGGGGCTAGGACTGGGGCCGAGGGTGGGACTGGGGCCGGGGCTGTTGCAGGAGCCAGGGCTTGGGCAGGGCTGGGGCCGTGCCTGGGGCTGGGGCTGGGGCTGGGTTGGGGCTGGGCTGTGGCTGGGGCTGGGGTCAGGGGCACGGGCCATGGCTGGGGCTGGGCTGGGGCTGGGCTGGGGCTGGGGCTGGATCCAGGGCTGGGGCTGGGCTGTGGCTGTGGCTGGGCTGGGGCAGGGCTGGGGCTGGTCTGGGGCCGAGGGTGGGGCTGGGGCTGGGGCTGGGGCTGGGGCTGAGTGCAGGGCTGGGCAAGGGCTGGGCCTGGGCCAGGACTGGGGTTTGGGGCTGGGATGGGGCAGGACTGGGGCTGGGTTCGGGCTGGGGCTGGATCCAGGGCTGGGGCTGGGCTGTGGCTGTGGCTGGGCTGGGCTGGGGCAGGGCTGGGGCTGGTCTGGGGCCGAGGGTGGGGCTGGGGCTGGGGCTGGGGCTGTGGGCTGAGTGCAGGGCTGGGCAAGGGCTGGGCCTGGGCCAGGACTGGGGTTTGGGGCTGGGATGGGGCAGGACTGGGGCTGGGTTCGGGGCAGGGCTGGGTCGAGGGCAGGGGCTGGGGCTGGGCTGGGGCAGGGCTGGGGCTGGAGCTGGGCTGGGGCTAGGGCTGGGGCTGGGTCCAGGGCTGGGGCTGGGCTGTGGCTTGGCCTGGGCTAGGGCAGGGCGGGGGCTGGGGCTGGGGCTGGGTCCAGAGATGGGGCTGGGCTGTGGCTGTGGCTGTGGCTGGGCTGGGGCTGAGGCTGAGGCTGGGCTGGGGCTGGGTCCAGGGCTGGGGCTGGGGCAGGGCTGGGGCTGGGGGCTGGGATGGGGCAGGAATGGAGCTGGGGCTAAGGCAGGGGCCGGGGCTGGGGCTGGGCTGGGGTAGGGATGGGGCGGGGGGCAGGGGCCGGGGATGGGGACAGGGCTGGGGCCCGAGCTGGTGTAGGGCTGGGGCCGGTCTGGGGTGGGTTCGGTGCAGGGCTGGGGCAGGGCGGGGGCTGGCTGAGGGCTGGGCTAGGGCTGGACTGGGGGCAGGGATGGGGATGGGGCTGGGACCGGGCCTGGGCTGGGGCTGGGGCTGGGCAGGGCTAGGGCTGGGGCTGGGCTGGGGCCGAGTCTGGGGCCGACTCTGGGGCCGGGGCTGGGTCCGTGGCTGGGGCAGGGCTGGAACTGGGGCTGGACTGGAGCCAAGATTGGGGCTGGGGCTGGGGCTGGGGCTAGGCTGGGGCAGGGAAGGGGCTGGGGCAGGTCTGGGGCTGGGGCTGGGGCTGGGTCCAGGGTGGGGATGGGCTGTGGCTGGGGCTGGGCTGGGCTAGGGCTGGGGCTGGGGCTGGGGCAGGGCTGGGGCAGGGCTTGTGCAGGGCTGGGGCTGGGGCTGGGGTAGGGCTGGGTCCAGGGCTGGGGCTGGGCTGTGGCTGGGGCTGAGGGCAGGGGACAGGGCTGGGGCCAGAGCTGGGGCAGGGCTGGGGCCGGGCTGGGGCTGGGCTGGGTGCAGGGCTGGGGCTGGGACTGGGCGGGGGCTGGAACAGGGCTGGGCTAGGGCTGGGGGCAGGGATGGGGCTGGGCTGGGACCAGGGCTGGGCTGGGTCTGGGGCTGGGCAGGGCTGGGGCTCTGTCCGTGGCTGGGACGGGGACTGGGGCAGGGTTAGGGCTGGGGCTGGGCTGGGGCCGAGTCTGGGGCCGGGGCTGGGGCCGGAGCTGGGGCAGGGCTGGGGCAGGGCTGGGGCTGGGACTGGGGCAGGGCTGGGGCAGGGCTTGGGCAGGGCTGGGGCTGGGGCTGGGCTAGGGCTGGGTCCAGGGCTGGGGATGGGCTGTGGCTGGGGCTGGCCTGGGGCCTGGGCTGAGGGCAGAGCTGGGCTAGGGCTGGGGCTGGGTCTGGGCTGGGGCTGGGCTGAGGGCAGGACTGGGGCAGGGCTGGGGCTGGGGCTGGGTCTGGGCTGGGGCAGGGCTGTGGCTGAGGCTGTGGCTGGGTCTGGGCTGGGGCAGGGCTGGGGCTGGGCTGGGGCTGGGGCTGGGGCTGGGGCCAGAGCTGGGGCTGGGGTTTGGGACAGGGCTGGGGCTGGGTATGGGCTGGGTCCAGGGCTGGAGGTGGGGCTGGGTCCAGGGCTGGGGCTTGGCTGGGGCAGGGCTGGGCTGGGGCAGGGCTGTGGCTGGGCCTGTGGCTGGGTCTGGGGCAGGGCTGGGGCAGGGCTTGGGCAGGGGTGGGGCTGGGGCTGGGGCTGGGCTGGGTCCAGGGCTGGGGCTGGGCTGTGGCTGGGGCTGGGCTGGGGCTGGGGCTGGGCTGGGGCTGGGCTGAAGGCAGGAATGGGCAGGGCTGGGGCTGGGGCTGAGGGCAGGGGACAGGGCTGGGGCCAGAGCTGGGGCAGGGCTGGGGCCAGGCTGGGGCTGGGGCTGGGTGCAGGGCTGGGCTGGGGCGGGGACTGGAGCCGGGGCTGAGGCTGGGCTAGGGTCTGGGCTGGGGCCGGGGCTGCGACTGGGGCTGGGTCCAGGGCTGGGGCTGGGGCTGTGGCTGGGGCTGTGGCTGTGGCTGGGTCTGGGGCAGGGCTGGGGCAGGGCTTGGGCAGGGCTGGGGCTGGTGCTGGGGCTGGGTGCAGGGCTGGGGCTGGGCTGTGGCTGGGGCTGAGGGCAGGGGACAGGGCTGGGGCCAGAGCTGGGGCAGGGCTGGGGCCGGGCTGGGTCCTGGGCTGGGTGCAGGGCTGGGGCTGGGGCTGGGCGGGAGCTGGAACAGGGCTGGGCTAGGGCTGGGGGCAGGGATGGGGCTGGGCTGGGACCGGGGCTGGGGCCGGAGCTGGGGCCGGAGCTGGGGCAGGGCTGGGGCTAGGGCTGAGTTAGGGGTAGGGCTGGGGCTGTGCTGGAGCTGGGGCTGGAACCAAGGTTTGGGCAGGGCTGGGGCTGTGGCTGGGGCTGGGGCTGGGGCAGGAGCCAGGGCTGGGGTAGGGCAGGGGCCGTGGCTGGGGCTGGGGCTGGGGCAGGGTTGGGGCTGGGCTGGGGCTGGGGATGAGCTGGGGCAGGGCTTGGTCTGGGGACAGGGCTGGGGCTGGGCTGTGTGTGGGGCTGGGCTAGGGCTGGGGCTGAGGGCAGGGCTGGGCTAGGGCTGGGGCTGAGGGCAGGGCTGGGGCTGGGGCTGGGTCCAGGGTTGGGGCTGGGCTGGGGCAGGGCTAGGGCTGGGGCTGGGTCCAGGGCTGGGGCTGGGCTGGGGCAGGGCTGGGGCTGGGGCTAGGTCCAGGGCTGGGGCTGGGCTGGGGCAGGGCTGGGGCTGGGGCTGGGCTGGGGCCGGGGCTGGGGTCGGGGGGTAGGGCTGGGGCAGGGCTGGGCTGAGGCCGAGTCTGGGGCCGGGGCTGGGGGCGTGGCTGGTGCAGGGCTGGGGCAGGGCTGGAACTGGGGCTGGGCTGGGGCCAAGTTTGGGGCTGGGGCTGGGGTTGGGCTGGGGCAAGGAAGGGGCGGGGGCTGGGTCCAGGGCTGGGCTGGGCTGTGGCTGCGGCTCGGCTGGGGCAGGGCTGGGGCTGGGGCTGGGCTGGGTCTGGGTCCAGGGCAGGGGCGGGGCTGTGGCTGGGGCTGGGCTGGGCTAGGGCCGGGCTGGGCTGGGGCCGAGGGTGGGGCTGGGGCTGGGGCAGGGATGGGGTTGGGCTAAGGGTAGGGCTGGGGGTGGGCTGGGGCAGGGCTGGGGCTGGGCTAAGGGCAGGGCTGGGTTAGGGCTGTAGCTTTGCAGGGCTGGGGCTGAGGCTGGGCTGGGGCAGGGCTGGGGCTGGGGCTGGGCTGGGGCTGGGTCCACGGCTGGGGCTGGGCTGGGGCTGGGGCTGGGCTGGTGCCGAGGGTGGGGCTGGGGCTGGGGCTTGGGCAGGGATGGGGTTGGGCTAAGGGTAGGGCCGGGATAGGGCTGGGGCAGGGCTGGGGCTGGGCTAAGGGCAGGGCTGGGTTAGGGCTGTAGCTTTGCAGGGCTGGGGCTGGGGCTGGGCTGGGGCACGGCTGGAACTGGCGCTGGGCTGGGGCCAAGGTTGGGGCTGGGGCTGGGGCTGGGCTGGGGAAGGGAAGGGACAGGGGCTGGGTCCAGTGCTGGGGCAGGGCTGTGGCTGGGGTTGGGCTGGGGCAGGGCTGGGGCTGGGGCTGGGCTGGGGCTGGGTCCAGGGCTGGGGCTGGTCTGGGGCTGGGGCTGTTCTGGGGCAGGGCTAGGGCTGGGGCTGGGCTGGGGCAGGGGCTGGGTCCAGGGCTGTTGCTGGGCTGTGGCAGGGCTGGGGCTGGGGCTGGGTCCAGGGTTGCGGCTGGGCTGTGGCTGGGGCTGGGCTGGGCTAGGGCCGGGCTGGGCTGGGGCCCAGGGTGGGGCTGGGGCTGGGGCTGGGGCTGGGGCAGGGATGGGGTTGGGCTAAGGGTAGGGCTGGGGCTGGGCTGGGGCAGGGCTGGGGCTGGGCTAAGGGCAGGGCTGGGTTAGGGCTGTGGCTGGTGCTGGGCTGGGGCAGGGCTGGGGCTGGGCTGGGCTGGGGCTGGGGCTGGGTCCAGGGCAGGGGCTGGGCTCTGGCTGTGGCTGGTGCTGGGCTGGGGCAGGGCTGGGGCTGGGCTGGGCTGGGGCTGGGGCTGGGTCCAGGGCAGGGGCTGGGCTGGGACTAGGACTGGGCTGGGGCAGGGACTGGGGCAGGGCTGAGGCTGGGCTAGGGTCTGGGCTGTGGCCGGGGCTGCGACTGGGGCTGGGTCGAGGGCTGGGCCTGGGCTGGGGCTGGGTCTAGGGCAGGGCTGGGGCTGGGGCTGGGACTGGGTTAGGGCTGGGTCCAGGGCTGGGGCTGGGCTGTGGCTGGGGCTGGGCTGGGGCTGGGGCTGAGGGCAGGCCTGGGCTAGGGCTGGGGCTGGGGAAGTGCTGGGGCTGGGCTGAGGGCAGGGCTGGGGCTGGGGCTGGGGCTGGGGCTGGGTCCTGGGCTGGGGCTGGGTTGTGGCTGGGGCTGGGCTGGGGCAGGGCTGTGGCTGGGGCAGGGCGGGGGCTGGAACAGGGCTGGGCTAGGGCTGGGTTGGGGCCGGGGCTGGGGCCAGGGGTGGTGCTGGGCGGTGGCTGAGGCTGATCTGGGGCAGGGCTGGGGCTGGGGCTGTGCTGGGGCTGGGGTTGGGTCCAGGGCAGGGGCTGGGCTAGGCCCGAGGCTGGGGCTGGGCTGGGGCAGGGCTAGGGCTGGGGCTGGGGCTGGGCTGGGTCCAGGGCTGGGGCTGTGGTTGGGTCCAGGGCTGGGGGTGGGCAGTGGCTAGGGCTGGGCTGGGGCAGGGCTGGGGCTCGGCTGTGGCTGGGGCTGAGGGCAGGGGACAGGGCTGGGGCCAGAGCTGGGGCAGGGCTGGGGCCGGGCTGGGGCTGGGCTGGGTGCAGGGCTGGGGCTGGGGCTGGGCAGGGGCTGGAACAGGGCTGGGCTGGGGCTGGGGGCAGGGATGGGGCTGGGCTGGGACGGGGGCTGGGCTGGGGCTGGGGCTGGGCAGGGCTGGGGCTGTGTCTATGGCTCGGACGGGGACTGGGGCAGGGCTAGGGCTGGGGCTGGGCTGGGGCCGGGGGTGGGGCTGGGGCTGGGGCTGGGCTGTGGCTGGGGCGGGGACTGGGGCTGACGGCAGGGCTGGGTTAGGGCTGGGGCTGGGGAAGGGCTGGGGCTGGGCTGTGGGCAGGGCTGTGGCTGGGGCTGGGCTGGGTTCTGGGCTGGGCTAGGTCTGGGGCTGGGGCATAGCTGGGGCCGGGTCTGAGGCTAGGCTGGGTTCTGGTCTGGGCCTGGGACAGGGTTGGGCCCGAGGCTGGGGCAGGGCTGGGGCTGGGGCAGGGCTGGGGGCAGGGATGGGAGTGGGGCTGGGCAGGGGCTGGGCTGGGGCCGGGGGTGGGGCTGGGGCTGGGCTGTGGCTGGGGCGGCGACTGCGGCTGTGGCTAGGGCAGGGTAGGGGCTGTGGCTGGGCTGTGGCTGGGGCTGGGCTGGGGCAGGGCTGGGGCTGGGTTAGGGCTGGGGCTGGGTCCAGGGCTGGGGCTGGGCTGGGGCTGGGGCTGGGCTGGCGCAGGGCTGGGGCTGGGGCTGGGGCTGGGCTGGGGCTGGGGCTGGGGCCAGGGCTGGGGCTGGGCGGTGGCTGGGGCTGTTCTGGGGCAGGGCTGGGACTGGGGCTGGGCTGGGGCTGAGGCTGGGTCCAGGGCTGTGGCTGGGCTGGGGCTGGGGCTGGGCTGGCGCAGGGCTGGGGCTGGGTTAGGGCTCGGGCTGGGTCCAGGGCTGGGGCTGGGCTGGGGCTGGGGCTGGGCTGGCGCAGGGCTGGGGCTGGGGCTGGGCTGGGGCTGAGGCTGGGTCCAGGGCTGTGGCTGGGCTGGGGCTGGGGCTGGGCTGGGGCAGGGCTGGGGCTGGGTTAGGGCTCGGGCTGGGTCCAGGGCTGGGGCTGGGCTGGGGCTGGGGCTGGGCTGGCGCAGGGCTGGGGCTGGGGCTGGGGTCCAGGGCTGGGGCTGCGCTGTGGCTGGGGCTGGGCTGGGGACGGGGCTGGGGCTGGGCTGGGGCTGGGGCTGGGGCTGGGGCCAGGGCTGGGGCTGGGGTTTGGGACAGGGCTGGTGCTGGGTATGGGTGGGTCCAGGGCTGGGGCTGGGGCTGGGTCCAGGGCTGGGGTTGGGCTGGGGCAGAGCTGGGGCTGGGGCTGGGTCCAGGGCTGGGGCTGGGCTGGGGCAGGGCTGGGGCTGGGGCTGAGCTGGGGCTGGGGCTGGGGCCGGGGCTGGGGCTGGGCTGGGGCTGGGGCTGGGCTGGGGATGGGGCTGGGGCTGGGCTGGGGGCTGGGGCTGGGGCTAAGGCCAGGGCTGGGGCTGGGGTTTGGGACAGGGCTGGGGCTGGGTATGGGTGGGTCCAGGGCTGGGGCTGGGGCTGGGTCCAGGGCTGGGGTTGGGCTGGGGCAGAGCTGGGGCTGGGGCTGGGTCCAGGGCTGGGGCTGGGCTGGGGCAGGGCTGGGGCTGGGGCTGAGCTGGGGCTGGGGCCGGGGCTGGGGCTGGGCTGGGGCTGGGGCTGGGCTGGGGATGGGGCTGGGGCTGGGCTGGGGCTGGGGCTGGGGCTAAGGCCAGGGCTGGGGCTGGGGTTTGGGACAGGGCTGGGGCTGGGTATGGGTGGGTCCAGGGCTGGGGCTGGGGCTGGGTCCAGGGCTGGGGTTGGGCTGGGGCAGAGCTGGGGCTGGGGCTGGGTCCAGGGCTGGGGCTGGGCTGGGGCAGGGCTGGGGCTGGGGCTGAGCTGGGGCTGGGGCTGGGGCCGGGGCTGGGGCTGGGCTGGGGCTGTTCGGGGGCAGGGCTGGGGCTGGGGCTGGGCTGGGTCCAGGGCTGGGGCTGGGGCTGGGTCCAGGGCAGGGGCAGGTGTGGGGCTGGGGCAGGGCTGGGTCTGGGCTATTGGCAGGTCTGGGCTAGGGCTGTGGCTGTGCAGGGCTGGGCTAGTGCTGGGCTGGGGCCGGGGATGGGGCCTTGGGTGGGGCTGGGCTGTGGTCTGGGCTGGGCCTGGGGCAGGGCTGGGCCCGAGGCTGGGGTCTGGGCTGGGGCTGCGCTGTGGCTGGGGCTGGGCTGGGGCAGGGCTGGGGATGAGGCTGGGGTGGGGCTGGGGCTGGGTCCAGGGCAGAGCTGGGGCTGGGTCCAGGGCTGGGGCTGGGCTGTGGCTGGGGCAGGGCTGGGGCTGGGTCCAGGGTGGGCATGGGGCTGGGCTGGGGGCAGGGCTGGGGGTGGGCAGTGGCTGGGGCTGGGCTGGCGCTGGGTTAGGGCTGGGGCTGGGTCCAGGGCAGGGGCTGGGCTGGGGCTGGGGCTGGGGCCAGGGCTGGGGCAGGGCTGGGGCTGGTGCTGGGCCTAGGGCTGGGGCTGGGCTGGCGCAGGGCTGGGGCTGGGGCTGGGGCTGGGGCGGGGTCCAGGGCTGGGGCTGGGCTGGGGCTGGGGCTGTTCTGGGGCAGGGCTAGGGCTGGGGCTGGGCTGGGGCAGGGGCTGGGTCCAGGGCTGTTGCTGGGCTGGGGCAGGGCTGGGGCTGGGTCTGGGTCCAGGGTTGGGGCTGTTCTGGGGCTCGGCTGGGGCAGGGCTGGGGCTGGGGCTGGGCTGGGGCCGGGGCTGGGTTCGGGCCTGGGGGCGTGGCTGGGGCAGGGCTGGGGCTGGGGCTGGGCTGGAGCTGGGTCCAGGGCTGCGGCTGGGCTGTAGCTGGGGCTGGGCTGAGCTAGGGCTGGGCTGGGCTGGGGCCGAGGGTGGGGCTGGGGCTGGGGCTGGGCTGTGGCAGGGCTGGGGCTGGGGCTGGGCTGGGGCTGGGTCCAGGGCTGGGGCTGGGCTGTGGCTGGGGCTGGGCTGGGCTAGGGCCGGGCTGGGCTGGGGCCCAGGGTGGGGCTGGGGCTGGGGCTGGGGCTGGGGCAGGGATGGGGTTGGGCTAAGGGTAGGGCTGGGGCTGGGCTGGGGCAGGGCTGGGGCTGGGCTAAGGGCAGGGCTGGGTTAGGGCTGTGGCTGGTGCTGGGCTGGGGCAGGGCTGGGGCTGGGCTGGGGCTGGGGCTGGGCTGGGGCAGGGCTGGGGCTGGGTTAGGGCTCGGGCTGGGTCCAGGGCTGGGGCTGGGCTGGGGCTGGGGCTGGGCTGGCGCAGGGCTGGGGCTGGGGCTGGGGTCCAGGGCTGGGGCTGCGCTGTGGCTGGGGCTGGGCTGGGGACGGGGCTGGGGCTGGGCTGGGGCTGGGGCTGGGGCTGGGGCCAGGGCTGGGGCTGGGGTTTGGGACAGGGCTGGTGCTGGGTATGGGTGGGTCCAGGGCTGGGGCTGGGGCTGGGTCCAGGGCTGGGGTTGGGCTGGGGCAGAGCTGGGGCTGGGGCTGGGTCCAGGGCTGGGGCTGGGCTGGGGCAGGGCTGGGGCTGGGGCTGAGCTGGGGCTGGGGCTGGGGCCGGGGCTGGGGCTGGGCTGGGGCTGGGGCTGGGCTGGGGATGGGGCTGGGGCTGGGCTGGGGCTGGGGCTGGGGCTAAGGCCAGGGCTGGGGCTGGGGTTTGGGACAGGGCTGGGGCTGGGTATGGGTGGGTCCAGGGCTGGGGCTGGGGCTGGGTCCAGGGCTGGGGTTGGGCTGGGGCAGAGCTGGGGCTGGGGCTGGGTCCAGGGCTGGGGCTGGGCTGGGGCAGGGCTGGGGCTGGGGCTGAGCTGGGGCTGGGGCCGGGGCTGGGGCTGGGCTGGGGCTGGGGCTGGGCTGGGGATGGGGCTGGGGCTGGGCTGGGGCTGGGGCTGGGGCTAAGGCCAGGGCTGGGGCTGGGGTTTGGGACAGGGCTGGGGCTGGGTATGGGTGGGTCCAGGGCTGGGGCTGGGGCTGGGTCCAGGGCTGGGGTTGGGCTGGGGCAGAGCTGGGGCTGGGGCTGGGTCCAGGGCTGGGGCTGGGCTGGGGCAGGGCTGGGGCTGGGGCTGAGCTGGGGCTGGGGCTGGGGCCGGGGCTGGGGCTGGGCTGGGGCTGTTCGGGGGCAGGGCTGGGGCTGGGGCTGGGCTGGGTCCAGGGCTGGGGCTGGGGCTGGGTCCAGGGCAGGGGCAGGTGTGGGGCTGGGGCAGGGCTGGGTCTGGGCTATTGGCAGGTCTGGGCTAGGGCTGTGGCTGTGCAGGGCTGGGCTAGTGCTGGGCTGGGGCCGGGGATGGGGCCTTGGGTGGGGCTGGGCTGTGGTCTGGGCTGGGCCTGGGGCAGGGCTGGGCCCGAGGCTGGGGTCTGGGCTGGGGCTGCGCTGTGGCTGGGGCTGGGCTGGGGCAGGGCTGGGGATGAGGCTGGGGTGGGGCTGGGGCTGGGTCCAGGGCAGAGCTGGGGCTGGGTCCAGGGCTGGGGCTGGGCTGTGGCTGGGGCAGGGCTGGGGCTGGGTCCAGGGTGGGCATGGGGCTGGGCTGGGGGCAGGGCTGGGGGTGGGCAGTGGCTGGGGCTGGGCTGGCGCTGGGTTAGGGCTGGGGCTGGGTCCAGGGCAGGGGCTGGGCTGGGGCTGGGGCTGGGGCCAGGGCTGGGGCAGGGCTGGGGCTGGTGCTGGGCCTAGGGCTGGGGCTGGGCTGGCGCAGGGCTGGGGCTGGGGCTGGGGCTGGGGCGGGGTCCAGGGCTGGGGCTGGGCTGGGGCTGGGGCTGTTCTGGGGCAGGGCTAGGGCTGGGGCTGGGCTGGGGCAGGGGCTGGGTCCAGGGCTGTTGCTGGGCTGGGGCAGGGCTGGGGCTGGGTCTGGGTCCAGGGTTGGGGCTGTTCTGGGGCTCGGCTGGGGCAGGGCTGGGGCTGGGGCTGGGCTGGGGCCGGGGCTGGGTTCGGGCCTGGGGGCGTGGCTGGGGCAGGGCTGGGGCTGGGGCTGGGCTGGAGCTGGGTCCAGGGCTGCGGCTGGGCTGTAGCTGGGGCTGGGCTGAGCTAGGGCTGGGCTGGGCTGGGGCCGAGGGTGGGGCTGGGGCTGGGGCTGGGCTGTGGCAGGGCTGGGGCTGGGGCTGGGCTGGGGCTGGGTCCAGGGCTGGGGCTGGGCTGTGGCTGGGGCTGGGCTGGGCTAGGGCCGGGCTGGGCTGGGGCCCAGGGTGGGGCTGGGGCTGGGGCTGGGGCTGGGGCAGGGATGGGGTTGGGCTAAGGGTAGGGCTGGGGCTGGGCTGGGGCAGGGCTGGGGCTGGGCTAAGGGCAGGGCTGGGTTAGGGCTGTGGCTGGTGCTGGGCTGGGGCAGGGCTGGGGCTGGGCTGGGCTGGGGCTGGGGCTGGGTCCAGGGCAGGGGCTGGGCTGTGGCTGTGGCTGGTGCTGGGCTGGGGCAGGGCTGGGGCTGGGCTGGGCTGGGGCTGGGGCTGGGGCTGGGTCCAGGGCAGGGGCTGGGCTGGGACTAGGACTGGGCTGGGGCAGGGACTGGGGCAGGGCTGAGGCTGGGCTAGGGTCTGGGCTGTGGCCGGGGCTGCGACTGGGGCTGGGTTGAGGGCTGGGCCTGGGCTGGGGCTGGGTCTAGGGCAGGGCTGGGGCTGGGGCTGGGACTGGGTTAGGGCTGGGTCCAGGGCTGGGTCTGGGCTGTGGCTGGGGCTGGGCTGGGGCTGGGGCTGAGGGCAGGCCTGGGCTAGGGCTGGGGCTGGGGAAGTGCTGGGGCTGGGCTGAGGGCAGGGCTGGGGCTAGGGCTGGGACCAGGGCTGGGGCTGGGCTGGGGCTGGGCTGGGGCTGGGGCTGGGTCCAGGGCAGGGGCAGGGGTGGGGCTGGGGCAGGGCTGGGGCTGGGCTAATGGCAGGGCTGGGCTAGGGCTGTGGCTGTGCAGGGCTGGGCTAGGGCTGGGCTGGGGCCGGGGCTGGGGTCGGGGCTGAGGGCGTGGCTGGGGCAGTGCTGGGGCTGGGGCTGGGGCTGGGCTGGGGCAGGGCTGGGGCTGGGGCTGAGCTGGGGCTGGGGCTGAGGCCGGGGCTGGGGCTGGGTTGGGGCTGGGGCTGTTCGGGGGCAGGGCTGGGGCTGGGGCTGGGGCTGGGTCCAGGGCAGGGGCAGGGGTGGGGCTGGGTCTGGGTCCAGGGTTGGGGCTGTTCTGGGGCTGGGCTGGGGCAGGGCTGGGGCTGGGGCTGGGCTGGGGCTGGGCTGGGCTAGGGCCGGGCTGGGCTGGGGCCGAGGGTGGGGCAGGGGCTGGGGCTGGGGCAGGGATGGGGTTGGGCTAAGGGCAGGGCTGGGTTAGGGCTGTAGCTTTGCAGGGCTGGGGCTGGGCTAAGGGCAGGGCTGGGCTAGGGCTGTGGCTGTGCAGGGCTGGGCTAGGGCTGGGCTGGGGCCGGGGATGGGGTCTGGGCTGGGGCTGCGCTGTGGCTGGGGCTGGGCTGGGGCAGGGCAGGGGATGAGGCTGGGGTGGGGCTGGGGCTGGGTCCAGGGCAGAGCTGGGGCTGGGTCCAGGGCTGGGGCTGGGCTGTGGCTGGGGCTGGGCTGGGGCTGGGTCCAGGGTGGGCATGGGGCTGGGCTGGGGGCAGGGCTGGGGGTGGGCAGTGGCTGGGGCTGGGCTGGCGCTGGGTTAGGGCTGGGGCTGGGTCCAGGGCAGGGGCTGGGCAGGGGCTGGGGCTGGGGCCAGGGCTGGGGCAGGGCTGGGGCTGGTGCTGGGCCTAGGGCTGGGGCTGGGCTGGCGCAGGGCTGGGGCTGGGGCTGGGGCTGGGTCCAGGGCTGGGGCTGGGCTGGGGCTGGGGCTGTTCTGGGGCAGGGCTAGGGCTGGGGCTGGGCTGGGGCAGGGGCTGGGTCCAGGGCTGTTGCTGGGCTGGGGCAGGGCTGGGGCTGGGTCTGGGTCCAGGGTTGGGGCTGTTCTGGGGCAGGGGCTGGGGCAGGGCTGGGGCTGGGGCTGGGCTGGGGCCGGGGCTGGGGTCGGGCCTGGGGGCGTGGCTGGGGCTGGGCTGTGGCTGGGGCTGGGCTGAGCTAGGGCCGGGCTGGGCTGGGGCCGAGGGTGGGGCTGGGGCTGGGGCTGGGCTGTGGTAGGGCTGGGGCTGGGGCTGGGCTGGGGCTGGGTCCAGGGCTGGGGCTGGGCTGTGGCTGGGGCTGGGCTGGGCTAGGGCCGGGCTGGGCTGGGGCCCAGGGTGGGGCTGGGGCTGGGTCCTGGGCTGGGGCTGGGCTGTGGCTGGGGCTGGGCTGGGCTAGGGCCGGGCTGGGCTGGGGCCCAGGGTGGGGCTGGGGCTGGGGCTGGGGCTGGGGCAGGGATGGGGTTGGGCTAAGGGTAGGGCTGGGGCTGGGCTGGGGCAGGGCTGGGGCTGGGCTAAGGGCAGGGCTGGGTTAGGGCTGTGGCTGGTGCTGGGCTGGGGCAGGGCTGGGGCTGGGCTGGGCTGGGGCTGGGGCTGGGTCCAGGGCAGGGGCTGGGCTGTGGCTGTGGCTGGTGCTGGGCTTGGGCAGGGCTGGGGCTGGGCTGGGCTGGGGCTGGGGCTGGGTCCAGGGCAGGGGCTGGGCTGTGGCTGTGGCTGGTGCTGGGCTGGGGCAGGGCTGGGGCTGGTCTGGGGCCGAGGGCGGGGCTTGGGCTGGGGCTGAGTGCAGGGCTGGGCAAGGGCTGGGCCTGGGCCAGGACTGGGGGTTTGGGGCTGTTCTGGGGCAGGACTGGGGCTGGGGCCGAGTCTGGGGCCGGGGCTGGGGCCGGGGATGGGGCAGAACTAGGCTGGAAGCTGGGCCTTGGACTGGGGCCGGGGCTGGGAGCAGGGCTGGGCTGGGGCAGGGCTGGGGGCAGGGATGGGTGGGGCTGGGCATGGGCCGGGGCTGGGGCCGGGGCTGCGGCTGGGGCTTGGTCCAGGGCTGGGCTGGGCTGGGGCTGGGTCCAGGGATGGGGCTGGGCTGTGGCTGGGGCAGGGCTGAGGCTGGGTCCAGGGTGGGGATGGGGCTGGGCAGGGGGCAGGGCTGGGGGCTGGGCGATGGCTGGGGCTGGGCTGGGGCTGGGTTAGGGCTGGGGCTGGGTCCAGCGCTGGGGCTGGGCTGGGGTTGGGGCTGGGCTGGCGCAGGGCTGGGGCTGGGGCTGGGGCAGGCCTGGGGCTGGGTTGTGGCTGGGGCTGGGCTGGCGCAGGGCTGGGGCTGGGGCTGGGGCTGGGGCAGGCCTGGGGCTGGGTTGTGGGTGGGGCAGGGACTGGGGCAGGGCTGAGGCTGGGCTAGGGTCTGGGCTGTGGCCGGGGCTGCGACTGGGGCTGGGTCCAGGGCTGGGCCTGGGCTGGGGCTGGGTCTAGGGCAGGGCTGGGGCTGGGGCTGGGACTGGGTTAGGGCTGGGTCCAGGGCTGGGGCTGGGCTGTGGCTGGGGCTGGGCTGGGGCTGGGGCTGAGGGCAGGCCTGGGCTAGGGCTGGGGCTGGGGAAGTGCTGGGGCTGGGCTGAGGGCAGGGCTGGGGCTGGGGCTGGGGCTGGGGCTGGGGCTGGGTCCTGGTCTGGGGCTGGGTTGTGGCTGGGGCTGGGCTGGGGCAGGGCTGTGGCTGGGGCAGGGCGGGGGCTGGAACAGGGCTGGGCTAGGGCTGGGTTGGGGCCGGGGCTGGGGCCAGGGGTGGTGCTGGGCGGTGGCTGAGGCTGATCTGGGGCAGGGCTGGGGCTGGGGCTGTGCTGGGGCTGGGGTTGGGTCCAGGGCAGGGGCTGGGCTAGGCCCGAGGCTGGGGCTGGGCTGGGGCAGGGCTAGGGCTGGGGCTGGGGCTGGGCTGGGTCCAGGGCTGGGGCCAGGGCTGGGTCCAGGGCTGGGGCTGGGCTGTGGCTGGGGCTGAGGGCAGGGGACAGGGCTGGGGCCAGAGCTGGGGCAGGGCTGGGGCCGGGCTGGGTCTGGGCTGGGTGCAGGGCTGGGGCTGGGGCTGGGCGGGGGCTGGAACAGGGCTGGGCTAGGGCTGGGGGCAGGGATGGGGCTGGGCTGGGACCGGGGCTGGGCTGGGGCTGGGGCTGGGCAGGGCTGGGGCTGTGTCTATGGCTGGGACGGGGACTGGGGCAGGGCTAGGGCTGGGGCTGGGCTGGGGCCGAGTCTGGGGCCGGGGCTGGGGCCGGAGCTGGGGCAGGGCTGGGGCTAGGGCTGAGTTAGGGGTAGGGCTGGGGTTGTGCTGGTGCTGGGGCTGGAACAAGGTTTGGGCAGGGCTGGGGCTGTGGCTGGGGCCGGGGCTGGGGCAGGAGCCAGGGCTGGGGTAGGGCAGGGGCCGTGGCTGGGGCTGGGGCTGGGGCAGGGTTGGGGCTGGGCTGGGGCTGGGGATGGGCTGGGGCAGGGCTTGGGCTGGGGCAGGGCTGGGGCTGGGCTGGGCTGGTGCTGGGGCTGGGTCCAGGGCAGGGGCTGGGCTGTGGCTGTGGCTTGTGCTGTGTTGTCGGACAAGAGGGGACATGGGTCCCAGGAACACCTGTGCAATTCAGGCCTTGAAGAATTCTCTGTTGATAATATACTGGCGGAGAGGAGATGTGAGAAAGTGCTGATTGCTTGGTATGCTGAAGTCCAGCTGCCCCTGAGATGGGAGGCAAGCAAGATAAGGAGGAGGCGAGATCTGGGAAAGAGAGCAATTAGGCCGGATAGAAGAATTCCACAGAGTTGTGAAAACAATGATGTAACCTTTTAGAGAGCAACCAATAGTATGTTGCCAAGTGGGCATAATTATAGCAAACTGTATATAAGATGTGTCTGATGCTCAATAAAGTTGGAATCTGCTGATCAAATTGGTCGTTAAAGCGGCCCCCTTCTTGCAGTAAGTGGCGCTCGAACACGGGACCCTAATGAAGACAAACGTTAGGGTTTAAGAAGTTCTTCGGGACGTTGGGAGATTCGCAGTAAGCCGGGAGGCAAGAAGACGGCCGGCCCGGGATAGCAGTACCGGAGGCTGCAAGAAAAGGGAAGACAGCCTTGAAGCCGAAGACGCTGTAGAGCCGGAAACTGCTTAAACGAGGTCTGTGCGCACAGGTATTAACGTTTAAATACGGACATGGATAGGCAGGCAGCGTATGATTTATTTATATGCTTTTTAGAAAAGCGACAGTGTAAGTTAAATTTTACAAAGGAGTTGGTGCCGCTGTTAAGCTATGCAGAAGAGTTAGGATATTTTAAGGACCCAAATGAGGTGTTTGAAAGATTGCAGTGGAAAAAGTCTGGACAAGACTTGTGGCTGCATGGCTTAGATGATGAAAAACGAGCAAAGGAGTGTGGAAAATGGTGGAAGATGGTTATGACAGCATTGGATCAGCATCGTGCTGAGCAAATGGCAGCTTATCAAGCCAGGGTATGATTAGATTATACGGACCCAAATGGAGCAAGTGTTACACATGCTGGGTTGCCTTTGTCAGAAGAGGTTCAGGATTATTTAAGAAAGGAGAAGGCTGCGTGTGTAAAAGGGTTAGGTGGCAGAGTCGAATTACAATCTGTAACACAGGACTCTGCTGAGGAGCCTTCCCCGTCTCTTTTAGCTGAGCAAATTGTACAGGAGAAGAAAGTAGGTGAGGGAGAGGAGACAAACAGGGCGGTAGATCCTGGAGGTGGTGTTAAAGATCATGTAAGAAAGCACGCAGAGTATTGGCGAAAGGTTGCAGAGCACTTAAAAGCCGAAGGAGATCAGGAAGGGCTTAGCCGGCTTCACATCAAGCTCTTCCAGTGATGTATACACAGGTCCCTGGGGAGCAAAATGTTTTTCAGGCTGATGTAACCCAATTGCCATGGAAATTGTTATCTCAATTAAGACAAGCTGCGAGTCAGTTTGGGGTTCAATCTGAACCAGCTAGACAGATGATTGATTTTATTTACGTGAACTATAATATGTTACCTAGAGATTCTTATAATGTTATGAAGCTAATCCTAACAGCATCTCAATTTATGACATTTTTGAATGAGTGGGAACACCTAGCTAGACAATCAGCTGGAGTACAAAGACAGCAAAACAATCCATTATTTGGTGTAATAGTAGATCAGTTGTGTGGAACGGGACAGAATGAGAGACCAGAGTTACAGGCACTTTTACAGCCGCCTGTTTTGCAAGCATCAGCCCAGATAGTAAGGAGGGCTTTTGACAAGCAGAAGGATGGAAATGCAAATCCTCACTATATGGGAATTAAGCAAGGTAGACAGGAACCTCTTGGCGAATTTGTGGATAAGTTGCTTGCCGCACTTAGAGCAGCAAGCGTAGGAGAAGGTATCCGAGAGGCAATTTTAAGGCAGTGTTTAATGCAGAATGGGAACCAGCAGACGCAGCAGCTTATTACATCAGCAGATCCTAGATGGACGGTAGCCGAATTGTTGCAGAGGGCTCAGGACTTGCCAAGCAATCCGATGGCCATGTTGACGGAGGTGATTGATAAGGGATTGCAAAAACAGGCTGAGGTGTTGTCAATGACAATGACAAAACAGCTTGAGCATAGTCAACAGGTTATGGCAGCCTTAGTACCTTTGCGCACAGACTCGAAAGGGCAAGGCCGACCCTATAAGCAGTCATCAGGCGAAATACAGTGTCATCGAAAAGCGTAAGGCGGAGATATCGTCTAAAGTAATGCCTGGACTTTTGGCCCATAGATCCGCTTTAGGGCATTTCCCTAGCGGAGATAGTTATTTTGATGAAGCTTGTTGGAGAGAATACAGGAACAAGTTGTGGGACTTGGTTATAGATGGTGATAAAACTGCTATAAAGCTGCAAAAGTCGTGGCGAGAATGCATGAACTGTGTTAAAACCTACGAACTGAAACAGCGAATGGCTGCTGCAGTTAGAGCAACTTTGTCAGGACGAGATGCAGCGCCAGGTGTATCTGAGTTGCAGCTGAAAGATGTGTCTGAGAACTGTCAACCGATCGACCGGGGCCGCCCCCGATACATCTTGCGGCGACCACACCGCGTTTACCAGCCGTCACCACTGCCGTTTGCACACAGCGGGGGAACCTTCCTCTGACATCGCCAGCGACGGCTCGGACTCGGAAGACAATACCGGCAGCGAGGAATTCAAACAGCGCCGACTTTGCTTTACGGCCCCTCTTAGAAAAAACGGAGCGCTTGGAGGCTCGCGGTTACAGCGTTCCTGCCACCGCACTCCTCCCGCGAGCCCTGCCGGCCCCCGCGGATACCGACGGCTCCGACCAAGGCGGTACGGTACCGGCTGACGCACCACCGACACCCGACAGCACCGACAGTAGCAGCGGAGCAGCTGCCACGGCAGCAGCCCCCACCCCTTTCCCCCGCAGCGGCTTTAGCCCGCACTACTCTGTTTTGATTTAAAGCAACAGTACTCATTTTGTCATTTCTGATTGTAACGTCTTTCAGAGATTTGTTATTTAGAGTTTTGTTAAGTTTTTCTAATAAGCATAATGAATAAGTAAGCATTTGGTATTTATAAGTACTTAGTACGTAGTGATTGCAGTAAGGTGTATGCACTTAGTTAAGAGTTCAAATTGTAAGATTTTCTTTTGGTTCGAACCTTCTTAGTTGTCTGCCTAGGCATTTCAAAGGAGCTCCATGTAATATAGTTAAGGAATGTATAAACAGCTTTTAATTTTGGAAAGTGTTTTTTAGTTAATGTAACAATTTTATTTCTTTTTAGACACTGATTTGATGGATTAATTTTAACATAGTTTTTTAAGGGTTTAAGGATTTTTGGTATTAGCATAAGTTAAGGTTTGTAGTAAATAGGTATTAATTTTAACAACTATTCCTTCACTAATGTGCAGAAGAACCAAGACTGAGAGGAAACAGCATTTCCCATGAAGTCGAACATCGATCACAATAACTGTTATGATAATCTGGGGTCAAAAGCATCAATCAAAAAAATATTTTGTCCTGAATGCTGAATTTGAAAATAGGCAGTTTGGGCTGGTAAATACAGAAAACCTATTTTGTGCTGAGAAAAAGGATTTAAATCCCCATGGAAAATTATTGAAAGGGATTGGCATAAGTGGGAAATAAAGACTAGAGAAATTTTAGTTGGGAAATCTCAGGAATAATTAAAAGGATTAGTAAAAGGAAAAGTAAGAGACATAAGATTTTGAAGAAAGAGGAATTGAAATAACAAAAGCACAATGGGAAATGGTAAACAAACTAACCAAGGAAGTAGAGACGAGACTCCAAATGGAATTTTGAAGTGGGTTAAGGAGTTAAAAAATCTGTAGGGCTCCTGAAGAATGTAACTGCTGCCGAGAAGAAAATACACCCGGCTGCTGGTTGCACCCCAGCAGGCCGAGGAGGCAGAGTTCACATATACTTGGTGGAGCCTAATTTTGATCCTAACCCTATTTGTACATAAGTAGTCCAATTGAAATCAAAAACCACGTTCCCATGTGTGGAATCTTGATCAGACCGGAGAGAAAAGACTTGAACTTGAAAAAGCAATGGTAAATTTTTCTGCTACAGTTGAAATCATGGTAAATGCAAGCATAGATGTAATAAAAGTGCAGCAAATTGAAATCAATAGTCTCTCGAAAATATCTACTCAGAATAGATTAGCTTTGGATTTTTTATATGTTAAGGAAGGGGGTGTATGTGTAGTCATAAATGTAAGTTGTTGTAGTTATGTTAATGTAGATGAACGAGTGGAAACAGATTTACAGGCGATTGTAAACCACAATCAGATATTACATCAGATTTCTTTAGATGATACTTCTTGTGGATTTAAAGAAATATGGGATAAATTAACTTTCTGGTTACCAAATCTAAATTGGCTTCAACATTTGTTTGTAATATTGTTGGAACAATTGTAATATTGCTATGCATAATACTCTGCAATTGTTGTTACAAAATACTAAGACCTTTAAGTAAGATTGCTCATGTCAACGAGTTACAAGTAGAGAATTATGATCAGAATGTGATCAGAACAGATGAACTTAATTATGATCCAATTAAGAAGGTTCTGAAATATCTGGAAATTTTAACACAAATCAATGGTGACCAAAAAAAAAAAAAAAAAAAAAAAAAAAAAAAAAAAAAAAAGGGGGGAATTGTGATGAATATACTGGTGATTTGTGTTAAAATTGTAAGACTTAGAGTGCACTGGGATTAAGGGTCAGGATCTTGTGAGGCCTGTTTAGAGGGTAAAGAGAAAGAAACCTCTCTTGCAGACTTGCAAGGACACTGGTTAATTGGAGACATCACGGCTGAGAAGGAGCTGTCTTAAAGATAAACATTCAGAACTAGGAATTTGTTTTCTTCAGATAAGAAGCCTGCACAATTGAGCATGTGTGAAAGTGGATGCTTTGACCCTTACCACACTGAATGTAGGGAGAAGGGATTTGACCACCTATTCTAAGACTATCATATGCCTCCCTTCTATTTAGCATAAGTTTGCTTATATAGATGATGAAACTATATAAGATGAAGAAAACTATTGTAAGGTTGCTTTTTGGGTGAAGTTGGTACCAATAAGAGATCAGTATTACTAGGATGAGCAAAAACACATTATTATGGGTAATTTTATATTGGGCAAAGCAATGAAGCTCTTTTGCTCTTGCTGATTGCCTGCAAGTTTTCTGTCTGTGAAGCTAGAGCCTGGCCAGATCTACCTTTACAGATTAAAGAAATCTTGCTACCATTAAACAAATTATGATTTTTGACCATCCTAGAGAAAATAAAGATGCAACATAACAGGTAATAATGAATTGATTGAACTTTTTCAGACATGTCTGATAGGGATACCCAGACTTAATGTAAATATGTTTGTTAATTATAGCAGTAAGTTTTAAGGTTCTTAGGTATTATTGTACTCATTTTGATTATTGTTAAACTTGTTTATAATTGTATTATGCAAAGTGTTCAAAGAATAACTTCCAAGGCCTTACTTGCACAAAAGAAAAACGGGGGAATTGTTGTCGGACAAGAGGGGACATGGGTCCCAGGAACACCTGTGCAATTCAGGCCTTGAAGAATTCTCTGTTGATAATATACTGGCGGAGAGGAGATGTGAGAAAGTGCTGATTGCTTGGTATGCTGAAGTCCAGCTGCCCCTGAGATGGGAGGCAAGCAAGATAAGGAGGAGGCGAGATCTGGGAAAGAGAGCAATTAGGCCGGATAGAAGAATTCCACAGAGTTGTGAAAACAATGATGTAACCTTTTAGAGAGCAACCAATAGTATGTTGCCAAGTGGGCATAATTATAGCAAACTGTATATAAGATGTGTCTGATGCTCAATAAAGTTGGAATCCGCTGATCAAATTGGTCGTTAAAGCGGCCCCCTTCTTGCAGTAGTGCTGGGCTGGGGCAGGGCTGGGGCTGGTCTGGGGCCGAGGGCGGGGCTTGGGCTGGGGCTGAGTGCAGGGCTGGGCAAGGGCTGGGCCTGGGCCAGGACTGGGGTTTGGGGCTGTTCTGGGGCAGGACTGGGGCTGGGGCGGGTCTGGGGTGGGGCTGGGGCCGAGTCTGGTGCCGGGGCTGGGGCCGGGGCTGGGGCAGGGCTGGGGCTGGGGCTGGGGCTGGGCTGGGGCCGGGGATGGGGCAGAACTAGGCTGGAGGCTGGGCCTTGGACTGGGGCCGGGGCTGGGAGCAGGGCTGGGCTGGTGCAGGGCTGGGGGAAGGGATGGGGTGGGGCTGGGCAGGGGCCGGGGGCTGTGTCTATGGCTGGGACGGGGACTGGGGCAGGGCTAGGGCTGGGGCTGGGCTGGGGCCGAGTCTGGGGCCGGGGCTGGGGCCGGAGCTGGGGCAGGGCTGGGGCTAGGGCTGAGTTAGGGGTAGGGCTGGGGTTGTGCTGGAGCTGGGGCTGGAACCAAGGTTTGGGCAGGGCTGGGGCTGTGGCTGGGGCTGGGCTGGGGCAGGTCTGGGGCTGGGGTTGGGCTGTGGCCGAGGGTGGGGCTGGTCTGGGAGTGGGCCTGGGCAGGGGCTGGGGCTGGGGCAGAGCTGGGGGCAGGGATGGGAGTGGGGCTGGGCAGGGGCCGGGGCTGGAACCGGGGCTGGGGCAGGACTGGGGCTGGGGCTGGGACTGGGGCAGGGCTGGGGCAGGGCTGGGCTAGGGCTGGGGCTGGGGCAGGGGCCGGGGCTGGGGACAGGGCTGGGGCCACAGCTGGGTCTGGGCTGGGGCTGGGCTGGGGCTGGGTCTGGGCTGGGGCAGGGCTGGGGATGGGCTGGGGCTGGGCTGGGGCTTGGGGCAGGGCTGGGCTAGGGTTGGGGCTGGGCTGGGGCCGAGGGTGGGGCTGGGGCTGGGGCTGGGGGCAGGGCTGGGCTAGGGCTGGGGCTGGGCTGGGGCTGAGGGTGGGGCTAGGGCTGGGGCTGGGCTGAGGGCAGGGCTGGGGTAAGGGCTGGGGCTGCGGCAGGGGTCGGGGCTGGGGACAGGGCTGGGGGCAGAGCTTCGACTGGGTCTGGGTCCAGGTCTGGGGGCAGGGATGGGAGTGGGGGCGAAGCAGGGCTGGGTCCAGGGCAGGGGCTGGGGCTGGGCTGGGGCAGGGCTGGGGCCTGGCTGGGGCTGGGCTGAGGGCAGGGCTGGGGTAAGGGCTGGAACCAAGTCTAGGGCAGGGTTGGGGCTGGGTTGGGGCCGGCGCTGAAGCAGGACTGGGCTGGAGGCTCGGCTGTGGCCGTGGCTGGGCTGGAGCAGGGCTGGGTTGGGGCTGGGCTGGGGCTGGGGCTGGGCTGGGGCCGAGGGTGGGGCTGGGGCCGAGGATGGGGCTGGGGCTGGGGCTGGGGACAGGGCTGGGCCAGGTCTGGGGCTGGGGCAGGGCTGGGGCTGGGTTGAGGGCAGGGCTAGGCTAGGGATGGGGCTGGGGCAGGGCTGGGGCCGGGGCTGAGGCTGGGCTGGGGCTGGGGCTAAGGCCAGGGCTGGGGCTGGGGTTTGGGCCAGGGCTGGGGCTGGGGCTGGGGACAGGGCTGGGTCTGAGGCTGGGGACAGGGCTGGGGCCGGGCAGGGGCTGGGGCTGGGCTGAGGGCAGGGCTTGGGCAGGGCTGGGGGATGGGGGCTGGGATGGGGCAGGACTGGAGCTGTGGCTAAGGCAGGGGCCGGGGCAGGGTCTGGGCTGGGGTAGGGATGGGGCGGGGGCTGGGCTGTGCCTGGGGCCGGGGCTGGGTCCAGAGCTGGGGCTGGGCTGTGGCTGTGGCTGTGGCTGGGCTGGGGCAGGGCTGAGGCTGGGCTGGGGCTGGGTCCAGGGCTGGGGCTGGGGCAGACCTGGGGCTGGGGCTGGGCTGGGGCTGAGGGTGGGGCTGGGGCCGTGCCTGGGGCTGGAGCAGCGTTGGTGCTGGTCTGTGGCTGGGGCTGGGGACAGGGCTGGGGCCGGGCTGGGGCTGGGGCTGGGCTGAGGGCAGGGCTTGGGCAGGGCTAGGGATGGGGGCTGGGATGGGGCAGGACTGGGGCTGGGGCAGGGGCTGGGGCAGGGAAGGGGCTGGGTCAGGGCTGGGGCTGGGGCTGGGGCTGGGGCTGTGGTAGTGGCTGGGCTGGGGCAGGGCTGGGGCCGTGCCTGGGGCTGGGGCTGGGGCAGGGCTAGGCTGAGGCCGAGTCTGGGGCCGGGGCTGGGGGCGTGGCTGGGGCAGGGCTGGGGCAGGCCTGGAACTGGGGCTGGGCTGGGGCCAAGTTTGGGGCTGGGGCTGGGGTTGGGCTGGGGCAGGGAAGGGGCGGGGGCTGGGTCCAGGGCTGGGCTTGGCTGTGGCTGTGGCTCGGCTGGGGCTGGGCTGGGGCTGGGCTGGTGCTGGGCTGGGGCTGGGCTGGGGCTGGTCTGGGGCCGAGGGTGGGGCTGGGGCTGGGGCTGGGGTCCAGGGCTGGGGCTGGGCGGGGGCAGGGCTGGGGCTGCGGCTGGGTCCAGGTCTGGGGCCGGGCAGGGGGCAGGGCTGGGGCTGGGGCAGGGTCCAGGGGTGGGGCTGGGCTGGGGCAGGGCTGGGGCAGGGCTGGGGCTGGGGCTGGGCTGGGGCCGAGGCTGGGGTCGGGGCTAGGAGCAGGGCTGGGACTGAGGTTGGGGCCGGGTCTGGGGCTGGGGCTGGGGCCGGGGCTGGGGCAGGAGCCAGGGCTGGGGTAGGGCAGGGGCCGTGCCTGGGGCTGGGGCTGGGGTAGGGTTGGGGCTGGGCTGGGGCTGGGGATGGGCTGGGGCAGGGGCTTGGTCTGGGGACACGGCTGGGGCTGGGCTGTGTGTGGGGCTGGGCTGGGGCAGGGGCTGAGGGCAGGGCTGGGCTAGGGCTGGGGCTGGGGCTGGGGCTGGGCCTGGGTCCTGGGATGGGGCTGGGTTGTGGCTGGGGCTGGGCTGGGGCAGGTCTGTGGCTGGGTCTGGGCTGGGGCAGGGCTGAGGCTGGGGCTGGGCTGAGGGCTGGGCTGGGCTAGGAGGGGGGCTGGGGCAGGGCTGGGGCCGGGGCTGAGGATGGGCTGGGGCTGGGGGCCAGGGCTGGGGCTGGGGCTGGGCTGGGCTGGGGCTGGGTACAGGGCAGGGGCTGGGCTAAGGGCAGGGCTGGGCTAGGAGTGGGGCTGGGGCAGGACTGGGGCCGGGGCTGAGGCTGGGCGGTGGCTGGGGCTGGGCTGGGTCCAGGGCTGGGGCAGGGCTGGGGCTGGGGCTGGGGCCAGGGCTGGGGCTGGGGGGTTTGGGCCAGGGCTGGGGCTGGGGCCAGGGCTGGGGCTCGGCGGTGGCTGGAGCTGGGCTGGGGCAGGGCTGGGGCAGGGGCTGGGGCTGGGGATGGGCTGGGGCAGGGCTTGGTCTGGGGACACGGCTGGGGCTGGGCTGTGTGTGGGGCTGGGCTGGGGCAGGGGGCTGAGGGCAGGGCTGGGCTAGGGCTGGGGCTGGGGCTGGGGCTGGGCCTGGGTCCTGGGATGGGGCTGGGTTGTGGCTGGGGTTGGGCTGGGGCAGGTCTGTGGCTGGGTCTGGGCTGGGGCAGGGCTGGGGCTGGGGCTGGGCTGAGGGCTGGGCTGGGCTAGGAGGGGGGGCTGGGGCAGGGCTGGGGCCGGGGCTGAGGATGGGCTGGTGCTGGGGCCAGGGCTGGGGCTGGGGCTGGGCTGGGGCTGGGGCTGGGTACAGGGCAGGGGCTGGGCTAAGGGCAGGGCTGGGCTAGGAGTGGGGCTGGGGCAGGACTGGGGCCGGGGCTGAGGCTGGGCTGTGGCTGGGGCTGGG
Source organism: Melanerpes formicivorus (assembly GCF_026170545.1). Taxonomy (NCBI): domain Eukaryota; kingdom Metazoa; phylum Chordata; class Aves; order Piciformes; family Picidae; genus Melanerpes; species Melanerpes formicivorus. The sequence continues at coordinate 64,948 of NW_027143174.1, forward strand.
CTGGGTCCAGGGCTGGGGCAGGGCTGGGGCTGGGGCTGGGGCCAGGGCTGGGGCTGGGGGTTTGGGCCAGGGCTGGGGCTGGGGCTGGGCTGGGTCCAGGGCTGGGGCTGGTGCCAGGGCTGGGGCTCGGCGGTGGCTGGAGCTGGGCTGGGGCAGGGCTGGGGCAGGGGCTGGGGCTGGGGCAGGGCTGGGGCTGGGCTGAGGGCAGGGCTGGGCTAGGAGTAGGGCTGGGGCAGGGCTGGGGCCGGGGCTGAGGCTGGGCTGCGGCTGGGGCCAGGGCTGGGGGCTGGGGCAGGGCTTGGGCTTAGTCTGGGTCCAGGGCAGGGGCTGGGCTAAGGGCAGGGCTGGGTTAGGTCTGTGGCTGTGCGGGGCTGGGCTAGGGCTGGGCTGGAGCCGGGGATGGGGGCTGTGGGTGGGGCTGGGCTGGGGTCTGTGCTGGGACTGGGGCAGGGCTGGTCCTGAGGCTGGGGGTCCATGTCTGGGGCTGCACTGTGGCTGGGGCTGGGCTGGGGCAGACCTGGGGCTGGGCTGGGGCCAAAATATGGGGCTGGGGGCTGGGGCTGGGGCTGGGGCTGGGGCTGGGGCTGGGGGGCAGGGCTTGGGGCAGGGCTGGGGCTGAGGCTGGGGCAGGGCTGGGGCCGGGGCTGAAGCTGGGCTTGGGCTGGGGCTGGGCTGGGTCCAGGGCTGGGGCTGGGCTGCGGTTGGGGCTGGGACCTGGGCTGGGTCTGGGATTCGGGCCAGGGCTGGGGCTGGGGCTGGGATGGGTCCAGGGCTGTGGCTGGGGCCAGGGCTGGGGCTGGGCGGTGGCTGGGGCTGGGCTGGGGCAGGGCTGGGGCTGGGGTTGGGCTGTGGTCGAGGGTGGGGCTGGTCTGGGAGTGGGCCGGGCAGGGGCTGGGGCTGGGGCAGAGCTGGGGGCAGGGATGGGAGTGGGGCTGGGCAGGGGCCGGGGCTGGGACCGGGGCTGGGGCAGGACTGGGGCTGGGGCTGGGACTGGGGCAGGGCTGGGGCAGGGCTTGGCTAGGGCTGGGGCTGGGGCAGGGGCCGGGGCTGGGGACAGGGCTGGGGCCACAGCTGGGTCTGGGCTGGGGGCAGGGCTGGGGCTGGGTCTGGGCTGGGGGCAGGGCTGGGGATGGGCTGGGGCTGGGCTGGGGCTTGGGGCAGGGCTGGGCTAGGGTTGGGGCTGGGCTGGGGCCGAGGGTGGGGCTGGGGCTGGGGCTGGGGGCAGGGCTGGGGCTGCGGCAGGGGGTCGGGGCTGGGGGACAGGGCTGGGGGGCAGAGCTTCGACTGGGTCTGGGTCCAGGTCTGGGGGCAGGGGATGGGTGTGGGGGCGAAGCAGGGCTGGGTCCAGGGCAGGGGCTGGGGCTGGGCTGGGGCAGGGCTGGGGTAGGGCTGGGGCTGCGGCAGGGGTCGGGGCTGGGGACAGGGCTGGGGGCAGAGCTTCGACTGGGTCTGGGTCCAGGTCTGGGGGCAGGGATGGGTGTGGGGCGAAGCAGGGCTGGGTCCAGGGCAGGGGCTGGGGCTGGGCTGGGGCAGGGCTGGGGCCTGGCTGGGGCTGGGCTGAGGGCAGGGCTGGGGTAAGGGGCTGGAACCAAGTCTAGGGCAGGGTTGCGGCTGGGTTTGGGGCCGGCACTGAAGCAGGACTGGGCTGGAGGCTCGGCTGTGGCTGGGGCTGGGCTGGAGCAGGGGCTGGGTTGGGGCTGGGCTGGGGCTGGGGCTGGGCTGGGGCCGAGGGTGGGGCTGGGGCCGAGGATGGGGCTGGGGCTGGGGCTGGGGAAAGGGCTGGGGCTGGGCTGAGGGCAGGGCTAGGCTAGGGCTGGGGCTGGGTCAGGGCTGGGGCTGGGGGCAGGGCTGAGGCTGGGCTGGGGCTGTGGCTGGGCTGGGTCCAGGGCTGGGGCTGGGCTGGGGCTGGGGCTGGGGCCAGGGCTGGGGCTGGGGTTTGGGCCAGGGCTGGGGCTGGGCGGTGGCTGGGGCTGGGCTGTGGCCGAGGGTGGGGCTGGTCTGGGAGTGGGCCTGGGCAGGGGCTGGGGCTGGGGCTGGGGCAGTGCTGGGGGCAGGGATGGGAGTGGGGCTGGGCAGGGGCCGGGGCTGGGACCGGGGGCTGGGGCAGGACTTGGGGCTGGGACAGGGCTGGGGCCGAGTGCAGGGCTGGAACAGGGGCTGGGCTGGGGCCAAGGTTGGGGCTGGGGCTGAGGCTGGGCTGGTGCCGAGGGTGTGGCTGGGGCTGGGGCTGGGGACAGGGCTGGGTCTGGGGCTGGGGGACAGGGCTGGGGCCGGGCAGGGGCTGGGGCTGGGCTGAGGGCAGGGCTTGGGCAGGGCTGGGGATGGGGACTGGGATGGGGCAGGACTGGAGCTGTGGCTAAGGCAGGGGCCGGGGCTGGGTCTGGGCTGGGGTAGGGATGGGGCGGGGGCTGGGCTGTGCCTGGGGGCCGGGGCTGGGTCCAGAGCTGGGGCTGGGCTGTGGCTGTGGCTGTGGCTGGGCTGGGGCAGGGGCTGAGGCTGGGCTGGGGCTGGGTCCAGGGCTGGGGCTGGGGCTGGGGCAGAACTGGGGCTGGGGCTGGGCTGGGGCTGAGGGTGGGGCTGGGGGCCATGCCTGGGGCTGGAGCAGCGTTGGTGCTGGGCTGTGGCTGGGGCTGGGGACAGGGCTGGGGCCGGGCTGGGGCTGGGGCTGGGCTGAGGGCAGGGCTTGGGCAGGGCTAGGGATGGGGGCTGGGATGGGGCAGGACTGGGGCTGCGGCAGGGGCAGGGAAGGGGCTGGGGCAGGGCTGGGCTAGGGCTGGGGCTGGGGCAGGGGCCGGGGCTGGGGACAGGGCTGGGGCCACAGCTGGGTCTGGGCTGGGGCAGGGCTGGGGCTGGGTCTGGGCTGGGGCAGGGCTGGGGTGGGCTGGGGGCTGGGCTGGGGCTTGGGGCAGGGCTGGGCTAGGGTTGGGGCTGGGCTGGGGCCGAGGGTGGGGCTGGGGCTGGGGCTGGGGGCAGGGCTGGGGCTGCGGCAGGGGTCGGGGCTGGGGACAGGGCTGGGGGCAGAGCTGTCGACTGGGTCTGGGTCCAGGTCTGGGGGGCAGGGATGGGTGTGGGGCGAAGCAGGGCTGGGTCCAGGGCAGGGGCTGGGGCTGGGCTGGGGCAGGGCTGGGGTAGGGCTGGGGCTGCGGCAGGGGTCGGGGCTGGGGACAGGGCTGGGGGCAGAGCTTCGACTGGGTCTGGGTCCAGGTCTGGGGGCAGGGATGGGTGTGGGGCGAAGCAGGGCTGGGTCCAGGGCAGGGGCTGGGGCTGGGCTGGGGCAGGGCTGGGGCCTGGCTGGGGCTGGGCTGAGGGCAGGGCTGGGGTAAGGGCTGGAACCAAGTCTAGGGCAGGGTTGCGGCTGGGTTGGGGCCGGCACTGAAGCAGGACTGGGCTGGAGGCTCGGCTGTGGCTGGGGCTGGGCTGGAGCAGGGCTGGGTTGGGGGCTGGGCTGGGGCTGGGGCTGGGCTGGGGCCGAGGGTGGGGCTGGGGCCGAGGATGGGGCTGGGGCTGGGGCTGGGGAAAGGGCTGGGGCTGGGCTGAGGGGCAGGGCTAGGCTAGGGCTGGGGCTGGGGCAGGGCTGGGGCTGGGGCCGGGGCTGAGGCTGGGCTGGGGCTGTGGCTGGGCTGGGTCCAGGGCTGGGGCTGGGCTGGGGCTGGGGGCTGGGGCCAGGGCTGGGGCTGGGGTTTGGGCCAGGGCTGGGGCTGGGCGGTGGCTGGGGCTGGGCTGTGGCCGAGGGTGGGGCTGGTCTGGGAGTGGGCCTGGGCAGGGGCTGGGGCTGGGGCTGGGGCAGTGCTGGGGGGCAGGGATGGGAGTGGGGGCTGGGCAGGGGCCGGGGCTGGGACCGGGGCTGGGGCAGGGACTGGGGCTGGGACAGGGCTGGGGGCCGAGTGCAGGGCTGGAACAGGGGCTGGGCTGGGGCCAAGGTTGGGGCTGGGGCTGAGGCTGGGCTGGTGCCGAGGGTGTGGCTGGGGCTGGGGCTGGGGACAGGGCTGGGTCTGGGGCTGGGGACAGGGCTGGGGCCGGGCAGGGGCTGGGGCTGGGCTGAGGGCAGGGCTTGGGCAGGGCTGGGGATGGGGACTGGGATGGGGCAGGACTGGAGCTGTGGCTAAGGCAGGGGCCGGGGCTGGGTCTGGGCTGGGGTAGGGATGGGGCGGGGGCTGGGCTGTGCCTGGGGCCGGGGCTGGGTCCAGAGCTGGGGCTGGGCTGTGGCTGTGGCTGTGGCTGGGCTGGGGCAGGGCTGAGGCTGGGCTGGGGCTGGGTCCAGGGCTGGGGCTGGGGCTGGGGGCAGAACTGGGGCTGGGGCTGGGCTGGGGCTGAGGGTGGGGCTGGGGCCATGCCTGGGGCTGGAGCAGCGTTGGTGCTGGGCTGTGGCTGGGGCTGGGGACAGGGCTGGGGCCGGGCTGGGGCTGGGGCTGGGCTGAGGGCAGGGCTTGGGCAGGGCTAGGGATGGGGGCTGGGATGGGGCAGGACTGGGGCTGCGGCAGGGGCAGGGAAGGGGCTGGGGCAGGGCTGGGCTAGGGCTGGGGCTGGGGCAGGGGCCGGGGCTGGGGACAGGGCTGGGGCCACAGCTGGGTCTGGGCTGGGGCAGGGCTGGGGCTGGGTCTGGGCTGGGGCAGGGCTGGGGATGGGCTGGGGCTGGGCTGGGGCTTGGGGCAGGGCTGGGCTAGGGTTGGGGCTGGGCTGGGGCCGAGGGTGGGGCTGGGGCTGGGGCTGGGGGCAGGGCTGGGGCTGCGGCAGGGGTCGGGGCTGGGGACAGGGCTGGGGGCAGAGCTTCGACTGGGTCTGGGTCCAGGTCTGGGGGCAGGGATGGGTGTGGGGGCGAAGCAGGGCTGGGTCCAGGGCAGGGGCTGGGGCTGGGCTGGGGCAGGGCTGGGGTAGGGCTGGGGCTGCGGCAGGGGTCGGGGCTGGGGACAGGGCTGGGGGCAGAGCTTCGACTGGGTCTGGGTCCAGGTCTGGGGGCAGGGATGGGTGTGGGGCGAAGCAGGGCTGGGTCCAGGGCAGGGGCTGGGGCTGGGCTGGGGCAGGGCTGGGGCCTGGCTGGGGCTGGGCTGAGGGCAGGGCTGGGGTAAGGGCTGGAACCAAGTCTAGGGCAGGGTTGCGGCTGGGTTGGGGCCGGCACTGAAGCAGGACTGGGCTGGAGGCTCGGCTGTGGCTGGGGCTGGGCTGGAGCAGGGCTGGGTTGGGGCTGGGCTGGGGCTGGGGCTGGGCTGGGGCCGAGGGTGGGGCTGGGGCCGAGGATGGGGCTGGGGCTGGGGCTGGGGAAAGGGCTGGGGCTGGGCTGAGGGCAGGGCTAGGCTAGGGCTGGGGCTGGGGCAGGGCTGGGGCTGGGGCCGGGGCTGAGGCTGGGCTGGGGCTGTGGCTGGGCTGGGTCCAGGGCTGGGGCTGGGCTGGGGGCTGGGGCTGGGGCCAGGGCTGGGGCTGGGGTTTGGGCCAGGGCTGGGGCTGGGCGGTGGCTGGGGCTGGGCTGTGGCCGAGGGTGGGGCTGGTCTGGGAGTGGGCCTGGGCAGGGGCTGGGGCTGGGGCTGGGGCAGTGCTGGGGGCAGGGATGGGAGTGGGGCTGGGCAGGGGCCGGGGCTGGGACCGGGGGCTGGGGCAGGACTGGGGCTGGGACAGGGCTGGGGCCGAGTGCAGGGCTGGAACAGGGGCTGGGCTGGGGCCAAGGTTGGGGCCGGGGCTGAGGCTGGGCTGGTGCCGAGGGTGTGGCTGGGGCTGGGGCTGGGGACAGGGCTGGGTCTGGGGCTGGGGACAGGGCTGGGGCCGGGCAGGGGCTGTGGCTGGGCTGAGGGCAGGGCTTGGGCAGGGCTGGGGATGGGGACTGGGATGGGGCAGGACTGGAGCTGTGGCTAAGGCAGGGGCCGGGGCTGGGTCTGGGCTGGGGTAGGGATGGGGCGGGGGCTGGGCTGTGCCTGGGGCCGGGGCTGGGTCCAGAGCTGGGGCTGGGCTGTGGCTGTGGCTGTGGCTGGGCTGGGGCAGGGCTGAGGCTGGGCTGGGGCTGGGTCCAGGGCTGGGGCTGGGGCTGGGGCAGAACTGGGGCTGGGGCTGGGCTGGGGCTGAGGGTGGGGCTGGGGCCATGCCTGGGGCTGGAGCAGCGTTGGTGCTGGGCTGTGGCTGGGGCTGGGGACAGGGCTGGGGCCGGGCTGGGGCTGGGGCTGGGCTGAGGGCAGGGCTTGGGCAGGGCTAGGGATGGGGGCTGGGATGGGGCAGGACTGGGGCTGGGGCAGGGGCTGGGGCAGGGAAGGGGCTGGGTCAGGGCTGGGGCTGGGGCTGGGGCTGGGGCTGGGCTGTGGTAGTGGCTGGGCTGGGGCAGGGCTGGGGCCGTGCCTGGGGCTGGGGCTGGGGCAGGGCTAGGCTGAGGCCGAGTCTGGGGCCGGGGCTGGGGGCGTGGCTGGGGCAGGGCTGGGGCAGGCCTGGAACTGGGGCTGGGCTGGGGCCAAGTTTGGGGCTGGGGCTGGGGTTGGGCTGGGGCAGGGAAGGGGCGGGGGCTGGGTCCAGGGCTGGGCTTGGCTGTGGCTGTGGCTCGGCTGGGGCTGGGCTGGGGCTGGGTCCAGGGCTGGGGCTGGGCTGTGGCTGGGGCTGGGCTGGGCTAGGGCCGGGCTGGGCTGGGGCCGAGGGTGGGGCAGGGGCTGGGGCTGGGGCAGTGCTGGGGGCAGGGATGGGAGTGGGGCTGGGCAGGGGCCGGGGCTGGGACCGGGGCTGGGGCAGGACTGGGGCTGGGACAGGGCTGGGGCCGAGTGCAGGGCTGGAACAGGGGCTGGGCTGGGGCCAAGGTTGGGGCCGGGGCTGAGGCTGGGCTGGTGCCGAGGGTGTGGCTGGGGCTGGGGCTGGGGACAGGGCTGGGTCTGGGGCTGGGGACAGGGCTGGGGCCGGGCAGGGGCTGTGGCTGGGCTGAGGGCAGGGCTTGGGCAGGGCTGGGGATGGGGACTGGGATGGGGCAGGACTGGAGCTGTGGCTAAGGCAGGGGCCGGGGCTGGGTCTGGGCTGGGGTAGGGATGGGGCGGGGGCTGGGCTGTGCCTGGGGCCGGGGCTGGGTCCAGAGCTGGGGCTGGGCTGTGGCTGTGGCTGTGGCTGGGCTGGGGCAGGGCTGAGGCTGGGCTGGGGCTGGGTCCAGGGCTGGGGCTGGGGCTGGGGCAGAACTGGGGCTGGGGCTGGGCTGGGGCTGAGGGTGGGGCTGGGGCCATGCCTGGGGCTGGAGCAGCGTTGGTGCTGGGCTGTGGCTGGGGCTGGGGACAGGGCTGGGGCCGGGCTGGGGCTGGGGCTGGGCTGAGGGCAGGGCTTGGGCAGGGCTAGGGATGGGGGCTGGGATGGGGCAGGACTGGGGCTGGGGCAGGGGCTGGGGCAGGGAAGGGGCTGGGTCAGGGCTGGGGCTGGGGCTGGGGCTGGGGCTGGGCTGTGGTAGTGGCTGGGCTGGGGCAGGGCTGGGGCCGTGCCTGGGGCTGGGGCTGGGGCAGGGCTAGGCTGAGGCCGAGTCTGGGGCCGGGGCTGGGGGCGTGGCTGGGGCAGGGCTGGGGCAGGCCTGGAACTGGGGCTGGGCTGGGGCCAAGTTTGGGGCTGGGGCTGGGGTTGGGCTGGGGCAGGGAAGGGGCGGGGGCTGGGTCCAGGGCTGGGCTTGGCTGTGGCTGTGGCTCGGCTGGGGCTGGGCTGGGGCTGGGTCCAGGGCTGGGGCTGGGCTGTGGCTGGGGCTGGGCTGGGCTAGGGCCGGGCTGGGCTGGGGCCGAGGGTGGGGCAGGGGCTGGGGCTGGGGCAGGGATGGGGTTGGGCTAAGGGTAGGGCTGGGATAGGGCTGGGGCAGGGCTGGGGCTGGGCTAAGGGCAGGGCTGGGTTAGGGCTGTAGCTTTGCAGGGCTGGGGCTGGGGCTGGGCTGGGGCCAAGGTTGGGGCTGGGGCTGGGCTGGGGAAGGGAAGGGACAGGGGCTGGGTCCAGTGCTGGGGCAGGGCTGTGGCTGGGGTTGGGCTGGGGCAGGGCTGGGGCTGGGGCTGGGCTGGGGCTGGGTCCAGGGCTGGGGCTGGTCTGTGGCTGGGGCTGGAACCAAGTCTATGGCTGGGCTGGGGATGGGGCTGGGGCCGGGGGCTGGGGCAGGACTGGGGCTGGGGCAGGGCTGGGGCCGGGGCTGGGGCTGGGGCTGGGTCTCAGGCAGGGCTGGGGCCGGGTCTGGGGCAGGGCTGGGGCTGGGGCAGGGTCCAGGGCTGGGGCTGGGCTGGGGCAGGGCTGGGGCACGGCTGGGGCTGGGGCTGGGCTGGGGCCGAGGGTAGGGCTGGTCTGGGAGTGGGGGCTGGGTAGGGGCCAGTGCTGGGACCGGGGGCTGGGGCAGGACTGAGGCTGGGACAGGGCTGGGGCCGAGGCTGGGGGTCGGGGCTAGGAGCAGGGCTGGGACTGAGGTTGGAGCCGGGGCTGGGGGCTGGGGCTGGGGCCGGGGCTGGGGCAGGAGCCAGGGCTGGGGTAGGGCAGGGGCCGTGCCTGGGGCTGGGGCAGGGTTGGGGCTGGGCTAAGGCTGGGGATGGGCTGGGGCAGGGGCTGAAGGCAGGGCTGGGCTACGGCTGGGGCTGGGGCTGGGGCTGGGTCCTGGGATGGGGCTGGGTTGTGGCTGGGGCTGGGCTGGGTCAGGGCTGTGGCTGGGTCTGGGCTGAGGGCAGGGCTGGGCTAGGAGTGGGGCTGGGGCTGGGCTGGGGCTGGGGCTGGGTACAATGCAGGGGCTGGGCTAAGGGCAGGGCTGGGCTAGGAGTGGGGCTGGGGGCAGGACTGGGGCCGGGGGCTGAGGCTGGGCTGTGGCTGGGGCTGGGCTGGGTCCAGGGCTGGAGCAGGGCTGGGGCTGGGGCTGGGGCCAGGGCTGGGGCTGGGGTTTGGGCCAGGGCTGGGGCTGGGTCCAGGGCTGGGGCTGGGTCCAGGGCTGGGGCTGGGCGGTGGCTGGGGCTGGGCTGGGGCAGGGCTGGGGCAGGGGCTGGGGCTGGGGCAGGGCTGGGCCCGAGGCTGGGGCAGGGATGGGGTAGGGCTGGGGCTGGGGGCAGGGATGGGGATGGGGCTGGGGCTGGGGCTGGGCTGGGGCCGGGGCTGGAACCAAGGTTTGGGCAGGGCTGGGGCTGGGGCTGGGTCCGGGGCTGGGGCGGGGCTGGGGCGGGGCTGGGGCCGTGCCTGGGGCTGGAGCAGCGTTGGTGCTGGGCTGTGGCTGGGGCTGGGGACAGGGCTGGGGGCCGGGCTGGGGCTGGGGCTGGGCTGAGGGCAGGGCTTGGGCAGGGCTAGGGATGGGGGCTGGGATGGGGCAGGACTGGGGCTGGGGCAGGGGCTGGGGCAGGGAAGGGGCTGGGTCAGGGCTGGGGGCTGGGCTGTGTTCTGGGCTGGCCTGAGGTACGGCAGGACTGGGCTGAAGCCGAGGGTGGGGCTGGGGCTGGGGCTGGGCTGGGGCAGGGCCGGGGCTGTGCTGGGACCAGGACTGGGCTGGTAGGGCTGGGGCCAAGTCTGGGGCCGGGGCTGGGGCCGGGGGCTGGGGCAGGGCTGGGGCAGGGCTGGAACTGGGGCTTGGCTGGGGCCAAGGTTGGGGCTGGGGCTGGGGCTGGGCTGGTGCCAAGGGTGTGGCTGGGGCTGGGGCTGGGGTTAGGGCTGAGTTAGGGGTAGGGCTGGGGCTGTGCTGCGGCCGTGGCTGGAACCAAGGTTTGGGCAGGGCTGGGGCTGGGGCTGAGCTGGGGGCTGGGGCCGGGGCTGGGGCTGGGGCTCGGGCTTGGGCAGGACTGGGGCTGGGTCTGGGGCAGGGCTGGGGCTAGGCTGGGTCTGGGGCTAGGGTGAGGGCAGGGCTGGGGCCGGGGCTGGTGCTGGGCTGTGGCAGGACTGGGGCTGGGGCTGGGCTGGGGCTGGGCTGTGGGCAGGGCTGGGGCAGGGGCTGGGCTGGGGCTGGGGCTGGGGCTGGGTCCAGGGCTGGGGGCTGGGGAAGGGCTGGGGCTGGGCTGTGGGCAGGGCTGGGGCAGGGCTGGGCTGGGGCTGGGGCTGGGGCTGGGGCTGGGGCTGGGGCTGGGGCTGGGTCCAGGGCTGGGGCTGGGTTGTGGCTGGGGGCTGGGCTGGGCTGGGGGCTGGGGCTGGGGCTGGGTCCAGGGCTGGGGCTGGGGGAAGGGCTGGGGCTGGGCTGTGGGCAGGGCTGGGGCAGGGCTGGGCTGGGGCTGGGGCTGGGGCTGGGTCCGGGGCTGGGGCTGGGGAAGGGCTGGGGCTGGGCTGTGGGCAGGGCTGGGGCAGGGCTGGGCTGGGGCTGGGGCTGGGGCTGGGGCTGGGGCTGGGTCCAGGGCTGGGGCTGGGTTGTGGCTGGGGCTGGGCTGGGGCCGAGGTTGGGGCCGGGGCTGGGGCTGGGGCTGAGGGCTGGGCTGGACTAGGGCTGAGGGTGGGGCTGGGGCTGGGGGCTGCGGCAGGGGCTGGGGCCAGGGCTGGTGCTGGGCTGGGTTCTGGGCTGGGCTGGGGTTAGGCAGGGCTGGGCTGAGGCCGAGGGTGGGGCTGGGGGCTGGGGCGGGGGGCTGCGGACAGGGCTGGGGCCTGGCTGGGGCTGGGCTGAGGGCAGGGCTGGGGTCAGGGCTGGAACCAAGGTCTAGGGCAGGGCTGGGGCTGGGCCTGGGGCCGGGGCTGTGGCAGGACTGGGGCTGGGGCTGGGCTGGGGCTGGGCTGCGGCTGGGGCTTGGGGAAAGCATGGGGCTGAGTCTGGGTTTGGGGCTGGGCCCAAGGATGGGGCCAGGGCTGCGGCTGGGGCTGGGCTACAGGCTGGAGGGCTGGGCTGGGGCTGAGGCAGGGCTGGGGCTGGGGCTGGGGCTGGGGCTGTGGTCGCTGCTGGGGCTGGGCTGTGGCTGTGGCTAGGCTGGGGCAGGGCTGGGGCTAGGGCTGGGGCCGTGCCTGGGGCTGGGGCTGGGGCTGGGTTGGGGCTGAGCTGGGGCTGGGGCTGGGGTCAGGGGCACGGGCCACGACTGGGGCAGGGCTGGGGCCGGGCTGGGGCTGGGTTCGGGGCAGGGCTATGCTGTGGCTTGGGCTGGGCTGGGGCAGGGCTGGGGCTGGGGCTGGGCTGGGGCTGGGGCGGGGCTGGGGCCGTGCCTGGGGCTGGGGCTGGGGACAGGTCTGGGGTCGGGCTGGGGCTGGAACTGGGCTGAGGGCAGGGCTTGGGCAGGGTTAGGGATGGGGGGCTGGGATGGGGCAGGACTGGGGCTGGGGCAGGGGCTGGGGCAGGGAAGGGGCTGGGTCTGGGCTGGGGCTGGGGCTGGGGCTGTGGTCGGGGCTGGGGCTGGGCTGTGGCTGTGGCTAGGCTGGGGCAGGGCTGGGGCTAGGGCTGGGGCCGTGCCTGGGGCTGGGGCTGGGGCTGGGTTGGGGCTGAGCTGGGGCTGGGGCTGGGGTCAGGGGCACAGGCCACGGCTGGGGCAGGGCAGGGTCCGGGCTGGGGCTGGGTTCGGGGCAGGGCTGGGCTGTGGCTTGGGCTGGGCTGGGGCAGGGCTGAGGCTGGAGCTGGGCTGGGGCTGGGGCTGGGCTGAGGGCAGGGCTTGGGCAGGGCTAGGGATGGGGGCTGGGCTGGGGCTGGGGCTGGGGCAGGGGCTGGGGCAGGGAAGGGGCTGGGTCTGGGCTGGGGCTGGGGCTGGGGCTGTGGTCGGGGCTGGGGCTGGGCTGTGGCTGTGGCTGGGCTGGGGCAGGGCTGGGGCTAGGGCTGGGGCCGGGGCTGTTGCAGGAGCCAGGGCTGGGGGCAGGGCTGGGGCTGTGCCTGGGGCTGGGGCTGGGTTGGGGCTGGGCTGTGGCTGGGGTTGGGGTCAGGGGCACGGGCCACGGTTGAGGCAGGGCTGGGTCCGGGCTGGGGCTGGGTTCGGGGCAGGGCTATGCTGTGGCTTGGGCTGGGCTGGGGCAAGGCTGGGGCTGGGGGCTGGGCTGGGGCTGGGGCTGGGGCTGGGGCTGGGTCCAGGGCTGGGGCTGGGCTGGGGCTGTGGCTGGGCTGGGCTGGGGCAGGGCTGGGTCTGGGCGGTGGCTGGGGCTAGGCTGGGGCAGGGCTGGGGCTGGGGCTGGGCTGGGGGCAGGGATGGGCAGGGGCCGGGGCTGGGGCCGGGGTTGGGGCAGGGACTGGGGCTGGGGCTGGGGCTGGGGAAGGGCATGGGGCAGGGATGGGAGTGGGGTCTGGGCAGGGGCCGGTGTTGGCGTCGGGGCTAGGAGCAGGGCTGGGACTGAAGTTGGGGCTGGGGCTGGGCTGGGGCCGAGGGTGGGGCTGGGGCTGGGGCTTGGGCTGAGGGCAGGGCTGGGGCCGGGGCTGGTGCTGGACTGGGTTCTGGGCTGGGCTGGGGTACGGCAGGGCTCGGGCTGAGGCCGAGGGTGGGGCTGGGGCTGGGGCTGGGCTGGGGCAGGGCCGGGGCTGTGCTGGGACCAGGACTGGGCTGGTAGGGCTGGGGCCAAGTCTGGGGCCGGGGCTGGGGCCGGGGCTGGGGCAGGGCTGGGGCAGGGCTGGAACTGGGGCTTGGCTGGGGCCAAGGTTGGGGCTGGGGCTGGGGCTGGGCTGGTGCCAAGGGTGTGGCTGGGGCTGGGGGCTGGGGTTAGGGCTGAGTTAGGGGTAGGGCTGGGGCTGTGCTGCGGCCGTGGCTGGAACCAAGGTTTGGGCAGGGCTGGGGCTGGGGCTGAGCTGGGGCTGGGGCCGGGGCTGGGGCTGGGGCTCGGGCTTGGGCAGGACTGGGGCTGGGTCTGGGGCAGGGCTGGGGCTAGGCTGGGTC
>NW_027143175.1:0-77619 GCF_026170545.1 Melanerpes formicivorus
AAGCATTTTACAGCAGGTTGGAGCAGCCTGGTATCTCAGCACAGGAATAAGGTAGGGGAAGAATTCTAAGGCTCATTTTGACTGCCTCCAGAAGTTAGATCAGATGGCAAATTGGATTTGGTGCTAGGTCTTTCCCTTTAGGTTTTACCCCAACAATGTTTTCATTAGTTTCGCTCACTCTCGAAATCAAGCATTTTACAGCAGGGTTGGAGCAGCCTGTATCTCAGCACAGGAATAAGGTAGGGAAGAATTCTAAGGCTCATTTTGACTGCCTCCAGAAGTTAGATCAGATGGCAAATTGGATTTGGTGCTAGGTCTTTCCCTTTAGGTTTTTACCCCCAACAATGTTTTCATTAGTTTCGCTCACTCTCGAAATCAAGCATTTTACAGCAGGTTGGAGCAGCCTGTATCTCAGCACAGGAATAAGGTAGGGAAGAATTCTAAGGCTCATTTTGACTGCCTCCAGAAGTTAGATCAGATGGCAAATTGGATTTGGTGCTAGGTCTTTCCCTTTAGGTTTTACCCCAACAATGTTTTCATTAGTTTCGCTCACTCTCGAAATCAAGCATTTTACAGCAGGTTGGAGCAGCCTGTATCTCAGCACAGGAATAAGGTAGGGAAGAATTCTAAGGCTCATTTTGACTGCCTCCAGAAGTTAGATCAGATGGCAAATTGGATTTGGTGCTAGGTCTTTTCCCTTTAGGTTTTACCCCAACAATGTTTTCATTAGTTTCGCTCACTCTCGAAATCAAGCATTTTACAGCAGGTTGGAGCAGCCTGTATCTCAGCACAGGAATAAGGTAGGGAAGAATTCTAAGGCTCATTTTGACTGCCTCCAGAAGTTAGATCAGATGGCAAATTGGATTTTGGTGCTAGGTCTTTCCCTTTAGGTTTTACCCCAACAATGTTTTCATTAGTTTCGCTCACTCTCGAAATCAAGCATTTTACAGCAGGTTGGAGCAGCCTGTATCTCAGCACAGGAATAAGGTAGGGAAGAATTCTAAGGCTCATTTTGACTGCCTCCAGAAGTTAGATCAGATGGCAAATTGGATTTGGTGCTAGGTCTTTCCCTTTAGGTTTTACCCCAACAATGTTTTCATTAGTTTCGCTCCCTCTCGAAATCAAAGCATTTTACAGCAGGTTGGAGCAGCCTGTATCTCAGCACAGGAATAAGGTAGGGAAGAATTCTAAGGCTCATTTTGACTGCCTCCAGAAGTTAGATCAGATGGCAAATTGGATTTGGTGCTAGGTCGTTCCCTTTAGGTTTTACCCCAACAATGTTTTCATTAGTTTCGCTCACTCTCGAAATCAAGCATTTTACAGCAGGTTGGAGCAGCCTGTATCTCAGCACAGAATAAGGTAGGGAAGAATTCTAAGGCTCATTTTGACTGCCTCCAGAAGTTAGATCAGATGGCAAATTGGATTTGGTGCTAGGTCTTTCCCTTTAGGTTTTACCCCAACAATGTTTTCATTAGTTTCGCTCACTCTCGAAATCAAGCATTTTACAGCAGGTTGGAGCAGCCTGTATCTCAGCACAGGAATAAGGTAGGGAAGAATTCTAAGGATCATTTTGACTGCCTCCAGAAGTTAGATCAGATGGCAAATTGGATTTGGTGCTAGGTCTTTCCCTTTAGGTTTTACCCCAACAATGTTTTCATTAGTTTCGCTCACTCTCGAAATCAAGCATTTTACAGCAGGTTGGAGCAGCCTGTATCTCAGCACAGGAATAAGGTAGGGAAGAATTCTAAGGCTCATTTTGACTGCCTCCAGAAGTTAGATCAGATGGCAAATTGGATTTGGTGCTAGGTCTTTCCCTTTAGGTTTTACCCCAACAATGTTTTCATTAGTTTCGCTCACTCTCGAAATCAAGCATTTTACAGCAGGTTGGAGCAGCCTGTATCTCAGCACAGGAATAAGGTAGGGAAGAATTCTAAGGCTCATTTTGACTGCCTCCAGAAGTTAGATCAGATGGCAAATTGGATTTGGTGCTAGGTCTTTCCCTTTAGGTTTTACCCCAACAATGTTTTCATTAGTTTCGCTCACTCTCGAAATCAAGCATTTTACAGCAGGTTGGAGCAGCCTGTATCTCAGCACAGGAATAAGGTAGGGAAGAATTCTAAGGATCATTTTGACTGCCTCCAGAAGTTAGATCAGATGGCAAATTGGATTTGGTGCTAGGTCTTTCCCTTTAGGTTTTACCCCAACAATGTTTTCATTAGTTTCGCTCACTCTCGAAATCAAGCATTTTACAGCAGGTTGGAGCAGCCTGTATCTCAGCACAGGAATAAGGTAGGGAAGAATTCTAAGGCTCATTTTGACTGCCTCCAGAAGTTAGATCAGATGGCAAATTGGATTTGGTGCTAGGTCTTTCCCTTTAGGTTTTACCCCAACAATGTTTTCATTAGTTTCGCTCACTCTCGAAATCAAGCATTTTACAGCAGGTTGGAGCAGCCTGTATCTCAGCACAGGAATAAGGTAGGGAAGAATTCTAAGGCTCATTTTGACTGCCTCCAGAAGTTAGATCAGATGGCAAATTGGATTTGGTGCTAGGTCTTTCCCTTTAGGTTTTACCCCAACAATGTTTTCATTAGTTTCGCTCACTCTCGAAATCAAGCATTTTACAGCAGGTTGGAGCAGCCTGTATCTCAGCACAGGAATAAGGTAGGGAAAGAATTCTAAGGCTCATTTTGACTGCCTCCAGAAGTTAGATCAGATGGCAAATTGGATTTGGTGCTAGGTCTTTCCCTTTAGGTTTTACCCCAACAATGTTTTTCATTAGTTTCGCTCACTCTCGAAATCAAGCATTTTACAGCAGGTTGGAGCAGCCTGTATCTCAGCACAGGAATAAGGTAGGGAAGAATTCTAAGGCTCATTTTGACTGCCTCCAGAAGTTAGATCAGATGGCAAATTGGATTTGGTGCTAGGTCTTTCCCTTTAGGTTTTACCCCAACAATGTTTTCATTAGTTTCGCTCACTCTCGAAATCAAGCATTTTACAGCAGGTTGGAGCAGCCTGTATCTCAGCACAGGAATAAGGTAGGGGAAGAATTCTAAGGCTCATTTTGACTGCCTCCAGAAGTTAGATCAGATGGCAAATTGGATTTGGTGCTAGGTCTTTCCCTTTAGGTTTTACCCCAACAATGTTTTTCATTAGTTTCGCTCACTCTCGAAATCAAGCATTTTACAGCAGGTTGGAGCAGCCTGTATCTCAGCACAGGAATAAGGTAGGGAAGAATTCTAAGGATCATTTTGACTGCCTCCAGAAGTTAGATCAGATGGCAAATTGGATTTGGTGCTAGGTCTTTCCCTTTAGGTTTTAACCCCAACAATGTTTTTCATTAGTTTCGCTCACTCTCGAAATCAAGCATTTTACAGCAGGTTGGAGCAGCCTGTATCTCAGCACAGGAATAAGGTAGGGAAGAATTCTAAGGATCATTTTGACTGCCTCCAGAAGTTAGATCAGATGCAAATTGGATTTGGTGCTAGGTCTTTCCCTTTAGGTTTTACCCCAACAATGTTTTCATTAGTTTCGCTCACCTCTCGAAATCAAGCATTTTACAGCAGGTTGGAGCAGCCTGTATCTCAGCACAGGAATAAGGTAGGGAAGAATTCTAAGGATCATTTTGACTGCCTCCAGAAGTTAGATCAGATGGCAAATTGGGATTTGGTGCTAGGTCTTTCCCTTTAGGTTTTACCCCAACAATGTTTTCATTAGTTTCGCTCACTCTCGAAATCAAGCATTTTACAGCAGGTTGGAGCAGCCTGTATCTCAGCACAGGAATAAGGTAGGGAAGAATTCTAAGGCTCATTTTGACTGCCTCCAGAAGTTAGATCAGATGGCAAATTGGATTTGGTGCTAGGTCTTTCCCTTTAGGTTTTACCCCAACAATGTTTTCATTAGTTTCGCTCACTCCTCGAAATCAAGCATTTTACAGCAGGTTGGAGCAGCCTGTATCTCAGCACAGGAATAAGGTAGGGAAGAATTCTAAGGCTCATTTTGACTGCCTCCAGAAGTTAGATCA
Organism: Melanerpes formicivorus; assembly: GCF_026170545.1. Lineage (NCBI taxonomy): Eukaryota > Metazoa > Chordata > Aves > Piciformes > Picidae > Melanerpes > Melanerpes formicivorus. Next base: position 4,022 of record NW_027143175.1, read on the forward strand.
GATGGCAAATTGGATTTGGTGCTAGGTCTTTCCCTTTAGGTTTTACCCCAACAATGTTTTCATTAGTTTCGCTCACTCTCGAAATCAAGCATTTTACAGCAGGTTGGAGCAGCCTGTATCTCAGCACAGGAATAAGGTAGGGAAGAATTCTAAGGATCATTTTGACTGCCTCCAGAAGTTAGATCAGATGGCAAATTGGATTTGGTGCTAGGTCTTTCCCTTTAGGTTTTACCCCAACAATGTTTTCATTAGTTTCGCTCACTCTCGAAATCAAGCATTTTACAGCAGGTTGGAGCAGCCTGTATCTCAGCACAGGAATAAGGTAGGGAAGAATTCTAAGGCTCATTTTGACTGCCTCCAGAAGTTAGATCAGATGGCAAATTGGATTTGGTGCTAGGTCTTTCCCTTTAGGTTTTACCCCAACAATGTTTTCATTAGTTTCGCTCAACTCTCGAAATCAAGCATTTTACAGCAGGTTGGAGCAGCCTGTATCTCAGCACAGGAATAAGGTAGGGAAGAATTCTAAGGCTCATTTTGACTGCCTCCAGAAGTTAGATCAGATGGCAAATTGGATTTGGTGCTAGGTCTTTCCCTTTAGGTTTTACCCCAACAATGTTTTCATTAGTTTCGCTCACTCTCGAAATCAAGCATTTTACAGCAGGTTGGAGCAGCCTGTATCTCAGCACAGGAATAAGGTAGGGAAGAATTCTAAGGCTCATTTTGACTGCCTCCAGAAGTTAGATCAGATGGCAAATTGGATTTGGTGCTAGGTCTTTCCCTTTAGGTTTTACCCCAACAATGTTTTTCATTAGTTTCGCTCACTCTCGAAATCAAGCATTTTACAGCAGGTTGGAGCAGCCTGTATCTCAGCACAGGAATAAGGTAGGGAAGAATTCTAAGGCTCATTTTGACTGCCTCCAGAAGTTAGATCAGATGGCAAATTGGATTTGGTGCTAGGTCTTTCCCTTTAGGGTTTTACCCCAACAATGTTTTCATTAGTTTCGCTCACTCTCGAAATCAAGCATTTTACAGCAGGTTGGAGCAGCCTGTATCTCAGCACAGGAATAAGGTAGGGAAGAATTCTAAGGCTCATTTTGACTGCCTCCAGAAGTTAGATCAGATGGCAAATTGGATTTGGTGCTAGGTCTTTCCCTTTAGGTTTTACCCCAACAATGTTTTCATTAGTTTCGCTCACTCTCGAAATCAAGCATTTTACAGCAGGTTGGAGCAGCCTGTATCTCAGCACAGGAATAAGGTAGGGAAGAATTCTAAGGCTCATTTTGACTGCCTCCAGAAGTTAGATCAGATGGCAAATTGGATTTGGTGCTAGGTCTTTCCCTTTAGGTTTTACCCCAACAATGTTTTCATTAGTTTCGCTCACTCTCGAAATCAAGCATTTTACAGCAGGTTGGAGCAGCCTGTATCTCAGCACAGGAATAAGGTAGGGAAGAATTCTAAGGCTCATTTTGACTGCCTCCAGAAGTTAGATCAGATGGCAAATTGGATTTGGTGCTAGGTCTTTCCCTTTAGGTTTTACCCCAACAATGTTTTCATTAGTTTCGCTCACTCTCGAAATCAAGCATTTTACAGCAGGTTGGAGCAGCCTGTATCTCAGCACAGGAATAAGGTAGGGAAGAATTCTAAGGCTCATTTTGACTGCCTCCAGAAGTTAGATCAGATGGCAAATTGGATTTGGTGCTAGGTCTTTCCCTTTAGGTTTTACCCCAACAATGTTTTCATTAGTTTCGCTCACTCTCGAAATCAAGCATTTTACAGCAGGTTGGAGCAGCCTGTATCTCAGCACAGGAATAAGGTAGGGAAGAATTCTAAGGCTCATTTTGACTGCCTCCAGAAGTTAGATCAGATGGCAAATTGGATTTGGTGCTAGGTCTTTCCCTTTAGGTTTTACCCCAACAATGTTTTCATTAGTTTCGCTCACTCTCGAAATCAAGCATTTTACAGCAGGTTGGAGCAGCCTGTATCTCAGCACAGGAATAAGGTAGGGAAGAATTCTAAGGCTCATTTTGACTGCCTCCAGAAGTTAGATCAGATGGCAAATTGGATTTGGTGCTAGGTCTTTCCCTTTAGGTTTTACCCCAACAATGTTTTCATTAGTTTCGCTCACTCTCGAAATCAAGCATTTTACAGCAGGTTGGAGCAGCCTGTATCTCAGCACAGGAATAAGGTAGGGAAGAATTCAAATGCTCATTTTGACTGCCTCCAGAAGTTAGATCAGATGGCAAATTGGATTTGGTGCTAGGTCTTTCCCTTTAGGTTTTACCTCAACAATGTTTTCATTAGTTTCGCTCACTCTCGAAATCAAGCATTTTACAGCAGGTTGGAGCAGCCTGTATCTCAGCACAGGAATAAGGTAGGGAAGAATTCTAAGGATCATTTTGACTGCCTCCAGAAGTTAGATCAGATGGCAAATTGGATTTGGTGCTAGGTCTTTCCCTTTAGGTTTTACCCCAACAATGTTTTCATTAGTTTCGCTCACTCTCGAAATCAAGCATTTTACAGCAGGTTGGAGCAGCCTGTATCTCAGCACAGGAATAAGGTAGGGAAGAATTCTAAGGCTCATTTTGACTGCCTCCAGAAGTTAGATCAGATGGCAAATTGGATTTGGTGCTAGGTCTTTCCCTTTAGGTTTTACCCCAACAATGTTTTCATTAGTTTCGCTCACTCTCGAAATCAAGCATTTTACAGCAGGTTGGAGCAGCCTGTATCTCAGCACAGGAATAAGGTAGGGAAGAATTCTAAGGCTCATTTTGACTGCCTCCAGAAGTTAGATCAGATGGCAAATTGGATTTGGTGCTAGGTCTTTCCCTTTAGGTTTTACCCCAACAATGTTTTCATTAGTTTCGCTCACTCTCGAAATCAAGCATTTTACAGCAGGTTGGAGCAGCCTGTATCTCAGCACAGGAATAAGGTAGGGAAGAATTCTAAGGATCATTTTGACTGCCTCCAGAAGTTAGATCAGATGGCAAATTGGATTTGGTGCTAGGTCTTTCCCTTTAGGTTTTACCCCAACAATGTTTTCATTAGTTTCGCTCACTCTCGAAATCAAGCATTTTACAGCAGGTTGGAGCAGCCTGTATCTCAGCACAGGAATAAGGTAGGGAAGAATTCTAAGGATCATTTTGACTGCCTCCAGAAGTTAGATCAGATGGCAAATTGGATTTGGTGCTAGGTCTTTCCCTTTAGGTTTTACCCCAACAATGTTTTCATTAGTTTCGCTCACTCTCGAAATCAAGCATTTTACAGCAGGTTGGAGCAGCCTGTATCTCAGCACAGGAATAAGGTAGGGAAGAATTCTAAGGATCATTTTGACTGCCTCCAGAAGTTAGATCAGATGGCAAATTGGATTTGGTGCTAGGTCTTTCCCTTTAGGTTTTACCCCCAACAATGTTTTCATTAGTTTCGCTCACTCTCGAAATCAAGCATTTTACAGCAGGTTGGAGCAGCCTGTATCTCAGCACAGGAATAAGGTAGGGAAGAATTCAAATACTCATTTTGACTGCCTCCAGAAGTTAGATCAGATGGCAAAATTGGATTTGGTGCTAGGTCTTTCCCTTTAGGTTTTTACCCCAACAATGTTTTCATTAGTTTCGCTCACCTCTCGAAATCAAGCATTTTACAGCAGGTTGGAGCAGCCTGTATCTCAGCACAGGAATAAGGTAGGGAAGAATTCTAAGGATCATTTTGACTGCCTCCAGAAGTTAGATCAGATGGCCAATGGAATTTGGGTGCTAGGTCTTTCCCTTTAGGTTTTACCCCAACAATGTTTTCATTAGTTTCGCTCACTCTCGAAATCAAGCATTTTACAGCAGGTTGGAGCAGCCTGTATGTCAGCACAGGAATAAGGTAGGGAAGAATTCTAAGGATCATTTTGACTGCCTCCAGAAGTTAGATCAGATGGCCAATGCAATTTGGTGCTAGGTCTTTCCCTTTAGGTTTTACCCCAACAATGTTTTTCATTAGTTTCGCTCACCTCTCGAAATCAAGCATTTTACAGCAGGTTGGAGCAGCCTGTATCTCAGCACAGGAATAAGGTAGGGAAGAATTCTAAGGATCATTTTGACTGCCTCCAGAAGTTAGATCAGATGGCAAATTGGATTTTGGTGCTAGGTCTTTCCCTTTAGGTTTTACCCCAACAATGTTTTCATTAGTTTCGCTCACTCTCGAAATCAAGCATTTTACAGCAGGTTGGAGCAGCCTGTATCTCAGCACAGGAATAAGGTAGGGAAGAATTCAAATACTCATTTTGACTGCCTCCAGAAGTTAGATCAGATGGCAAATTGGGATTTGGTGCTAGGTCTTTCCCTTTAGGTTTTACCCCAACCAATGTTTTCATTAGTTTCGCTCACTCTCGAAATCAAGCATTTTACAGCAGGTTGGAGCAGCCTGTATCTCAGCACAGGAATAAGGTAGGGAAGAATTCTAAGGATCATTTTGACTGCCTCCAGAAGTTAGATCAGATGGCAAATTGGATTTGGTGCTAGGTCTTTCCCTTTAGGTTTTACCCCAACAATGTTTTCATTAGTTTCGCTCACTCTCGAAATCAAGCATTTTACAGCAGGTTGGAGCAGCCTGTATCTCAGCACAGGAATAAGGTAGGGAAGAATTCTAAGGATCATTTTGACTGCCTCCAGAAGTTAGATCAGATGGCAAATTGGATTTGGTGCTAGGTCTTTCCCTTTAGGTTTTACCCCAACAATGTTTTCATTAGTTTCGCTCACTCTCGAAATCAAGCATTTTACAGCAGGTTGGAGCAGCCTGTATCTCAGCACAGGAATAAGGTAGGGAAGAATTCAAATACTCATTTTGACTGCCTCCAGAAGTTAGATCCGATGGCCAATGCAATTTGGTGCTAGGCCTTTCCCTTTAGGTTTTACCCCAACAATGTTTTCATTAGTTTCGCTCACTCTCGAAATCAAGCATTTTACAGCAGGTTGGAGCAGCCTGTATCTCAGCACAGGAATAAGGTAGGGAAGAATTCTAAGGATCATTTTGACTGCCTCCAGAAGTTAGATCAGATGGCCAATGGAATTTGGTGCTAGGTCTTTCCCTTTAGGTTTTACCCCAACAATGTTTTCATTAGTTTCGCTCACTCTTGAAATCAAGCATTTTACAGCAGGTTGGAGCAGCCTGTATCTCAGCACAGGAATAAGGTAGGGAAGAATTCAAATACTCATTTTGACTGCCTCCAGAAGTTAGATCAGATGGCAAATTGGATTTGGTGCTAGGTCTTTCCCTTTAGGTTTTACCCCCAACAATGTTTTCATTAGTTTCGCTCACTCTCGAAATCAAGCATTTTACAGCAGGTTGGAGCAGCCTGTATCTCAGCACAGGAATAAGGTAGGGGAAGAATTCTAAGGATCATTTTGACTGCCTCCAGAAGTTAGATCAGATGGCAAATTGGATTTGGTGCTAGGTCTTTCCCTTTAGGTTTTACCCCAACAATGTTTTCATTAGTTTCGCTCCACTCTCGAAATCAAGCATTTTACAGCAGGTTGGAGCAGCCTGTATCTCAGCACAGGAATAAGGTAGGGAAGAATTCAAATACTCATTTTGACTGCCTCCAGAAGTTAGATCCGATGGCCAATTGGATTTGGTGCTAGGTCTTTCCCTTTAGGTTTTACCCCAACAATGTTTTCATTAGTTTCGCTCACTTCTCGAAATCAAGCATTTTTACAGCAGGTTGGAGCAGCCTGTATCTCAGCACAGGAATAAGGTAGGGAAGAATTCCTAAGGATCATTTTGACTGCCTCCAGAAGTTAGATCAGATGGCCAATGGAATTTGGTGCTAGGTCTTTCCCTTTAGGTTTTACCCCAACAATGTTTTCATTAGTTTCGCTCACTCTCGAAATCAAGCATTTTACAGCAGGTTGGAGCAGCCTGTATCTCAGCACAGGAATAAGGTAGGGAAGAATTCTAAGGATCATTTTGACTGCCTCCAGAAGTTAGATCAGATGGCCAATGCAATTTGGTGCTAGGCCTTTCCCTTTAGGTTTTACCCCAACAATGTTTTCATTAGTTTCGCTCACTCTCGAAATCAAGCATTTTACAGCAGGTTGGAGCAGCCTGTATCTCAGCACAGGAATAAGGTAGGGAAGAATTCAAATACTCATTTTGACTGCCTCCAGAAGTTAGATCAGATGGCAAATTGGATTTGGTGCCTAGGTCTTTCCCTTTAGGTTTTACCCCAACAATGTTTTCATTAGTTTCGCTCACTCTCGAAATCAAGCATTTTTACAGCAGGTTGGAGCAGCCTGTATCTCAGCACAGGAATAAGGTAGGGAAGAATTCTAAGGATCATTTTGACTGCCTCCAGAAGTTAGATCAGATGGCCAATGCAATTTGGTGCTAGGTCTTTCCCTTTAGGTTTTACCCCAACAATGTTTTCATTAGTTTCGCTCACTCTCGAAATCAAGCATTTTACAGCAGGTTGGAGCAGCCTGTATCTCAGCACAGGAATAAGGTAGGGAAGAATTCTAAGGATCATTTTGACTGCCTCCAGAAGTTAGATCAGATGGCAAATTGGATTTGGTGCTAGGTCTTTCCCTTTAGGTTTTACCCCAACAATGTTTTCATCAGTTTCGCTCACTCTCGAAATCAAGCATTTTACAGCAGGTTGGAGCAGCCTGTATCTCAGCACAGGAATAAGGTAGGGAAGAATTCTAAGGCTCATTTTGACTGCCTCCAGAAGTTAGATCAGATGGCAAATTGGATTTGGTGCTAGGTCTTTCCCTTTAGGTTTTACCCCAACAATGTTTTCATTAGTTTCGCTCACTCTCGAAATCAAGCATTTTACAGCAGGTTGGAGCAGCCTGTATCTCAGCAGAGGAATAAGGTAGGGAAGAATTCTAAGGATCATTTTGACTGCCTCCAGAAGTTAGATCAGATGGCAAATTGGATTTGGTGCTAGGTCTTTCCCTTTAGGTTTTACCCCAACAATGTTTTCATTAGTTTCGCTCACTCTCGAAATCAAGCATTTTACAGCAGGTTGGAGCAGCCTGTATCTCAGCACAGGAATAAGGTAGGGAAGAATTCAAATACTCATTTTGACTGCCTCCAGAAGTTAGATCAGATGGCAAATTGGATTTGGTGCTAGGTCTTTCCCTTTAGGTTTTACCCCCAACAATGTTTTCATTAGTTTCGCTCACTCTCGAAATCAAGCATTTTACAGCAGGTTGGAGCAGCCTGTATCTCAGCACAGGAATAAGGTAGGGAAGAATTCTAAGGATCATTTTGACTGCCTCCAGAAGTTAGATCAGATGGCCAATGCAATTTGGTGCTAGGTCTTTCCCTTTAGGTTTTACCCCAACAATGTTTTCATAAGTTTCGCTCACTCATGAAATCAAGCATTTTACAGCAGGTTGGAGCAGCCTGTATCTCAGCACAGGAATAAGGTAGGGAAGAATTCAAATACTCATTTTGACTGCCTCCAGAACTTAGATCAGATGGCAAATTGGGATTTGGTGCTAGGTCTTTCCCTTTAGGTTTTTACCCCCAACAATGTTTTCATTAGTTTCGCTCACTCTCGAAATCAAGCATTTTACAGCAGGTTGGAGCAGCCTGTATCTCAGCACAGGAATAAGGTAGGGAAGAATTCTAAGGATCATTTTGACTGCCTCCAGAAGTTAGATCAGATGGCAAATTGGATTTGGTGCTAGGTCTTTCCCTTTAGGTTTTACCCCAACAATGTTTTCATTAGTTTCGCTCACTCTCGAAATCAAGCATTTTACAGCAGGTTGGAGCAGCCTGTATCTCAGCACAGGAATAAGGTAGGGAAGAATTCTAAGGATCATTTTGACTGCCTCCAGAAGTTAGATCAGATGGCAAATTGGATTTGGTGCTAGGTCTTTCCCTTTAGGTTTTACCCCAACAATGTTTTCATTAGTTTCGCTCACTCTCGAAATCAAGCATTTTACAGCAGGTTGGAGCAGCCTGTATCTCAGCACAGGAATAAGGTAGGGAAGAATTCTAAGGATCATTTTGACTGCCTCCAGAAGTTAGATCAGATGGCCAATGGAATTTGGTGCTAGGTCTTTCCCTTTAGGTTTTACCCCCAACAATGTTTTCATTAGTTTCGCTCACTCTCGAAATCAAGCATTTTACAGCAGGTTGGAGCAGCCTGTATCTCAGCACAGGAATAAGGTAGGGAAGAATTCTAAGGCTCATTTTGACTGCCTCCAGAAGTTAGATCAGATGGCAAATTGGATTTGGTGCTAGGTCTTTCCCTTTAGGTTTTACCCCAACAATGTTTTCATTAGTTTCGCTCACTCTCGAAATCAAGCATTTTACAGCAGGTTGGAGCAGCCTGTATCTCAGCACAGGAATAAGGTAGGGAAGAATTCAAATACTCATTTTGACTGCCTCCAGAAGTTAGATCAGATGGCAAATTGGATTTGGTGCTAGGTCTTTCCCTTTAGGTTTTACCCCAACAATGTTTTCATTAGTTTCGCTCACTCTCGAAATCAAGCATTTTGCAGCAGGTTGGAGCAGCCTGTATCTCAGCACAGGAATAAGGTAGGGAAGAATTCTAAGGATCATTTTGACTGCCTCCAGAAGTTAGATCAGATGGCAAATTGGATTTGGTGCTAGGTCTTTCCCTTTAGGTTTTACCCCAACAATGTTTTCATTAGTTTCGCTCACTCTCGAAATCAAGCATTTTACAGCAGGTTGGAGCAGCCTGTATCTCAGCACAGGAATAAGGTAGGGAAGAATTCTAAGGATCATTTTGACTGCCTCCAGAAGTTAGATCAGATGGCAAATTGGATTTGGTGCTAGGTCTTTCCCTTTAGGTTTTACCCCAACAATGTTTTCATTAGTTTCGCTCACTCTCGAAATCAAGCATTTTACAGCAGGTTGGAGCAGCCTGTATCTCAGCACAGGAATAAGGTAGGGAAGAATTCTAAGGATCATTTTGACTGCCTCCAGAAGTTAGATCAGATGGCAAATTGGATTTGGTGCTAGGTCTCTCCCTTTAGGTTTTACCCCAACAATGTTTTCATTAGTTTCGCTCACTCTCGAAATCAAGCATTTTACAGCAGGTTGGAGCAGCCTGTATCTCAGCACAGGAATAAGGTAGGGAAGAATTCAAATACTCATTTTGACTGCCTCCAGAAGTTAGATCCGACGGCCAATGCAATTTGGTGCTAGGCCTTTCCCTTTAGTTTTTACCCCAACAATGTTTTCATTAGTTTCGCTCACTCTCGAAATCAAGCATTTTACAGCAGGTTGGAGCAGCCTGTATCTCAGCACAGGAATAAGGTAGGGAAGAATTCTAAGGATCATTTTGACTGCCTCCAGAAGTTAGATCAGATGGCAAATTGGATTTGGTGCTAGGTCTTTCCCTTTAGGTTTTACCCCAACAATGTTTTCATTAGTTTCGCTCACTCTCGAAATCAAGCATTTTACAGCAGGTTGGAGCAGCCTGTATCTCAGCACAGGAATAAGGTAGGGAAGAATTCTAAGGATCATTTTGACTGCCTCCAGAAGTTAGATCAGATGGCAAATTGGATTTGGTGCTAGGTCTTTCCCTTTAGGTTTTACCCCAACAATGTTTTCATCAGTTTCGCTCACTCTCGAAATCAAGCATTTTACAGCAGGTTGGAGCAGCCTGTATCTCAGCACAGGAATAAGGTAGGGAAGAATTCTAAGGATCATTTTGACTGCCTCCAGAAGTTAGATCAGATGGCAAATTGGATTTGGTGCTAGGTCTTTCCCTTTAGGTTTTACCCCAACAATGTTTTCATTAGTTTCGCTCACTCTCGAAATCAAGCATTTTACAGCAGGTTGGAGCAGCCTGTATCTCAGCACAGGAATAAGGTAGGGAAGAATTCTAAGGATCATTTTGACTGCCTCCAGAAGTTAGATCAGATGGCAAATTGGATTTGGTGCTAGGTCTTTCCCTTTAGGTTTTACCCCAACAATGTTTTCATTAGTTTCGCTCACTCTCGAAATCAAGCATTTTACAGCAGGTTGGAGCAGCCTGTATCTCAGCACAGGAATAAGGTAGGGAAGAATTCAAATACTCATTTTGACTGCCTCCAGAAGTTAGATCAGATGGCCAATGCAATTTGGTGCTAGGCCTTTCCCTTTAGGTTTTACCCCAACAATGTTTTCATTAGTTTCGCTCACTCTCGAAATCAAGCATTTTACAGCAGGTTGGAGCAGCCTGTATCTCAGCACAGGAATAAGGTAGGGAAGAATTCTAAGGATCATTTTGACTGCCTCCAGAAGTTAGATCAGATGGCAAATTGGATTTGGTGCTAGGTCTTTCCCTTTAGGTTTTACCCCAACAATGTTTTCATTAGTTTCGCTCACTCTCGAAATCAAGCATTTTACAGCAGGTTGGAGCAGCCTGTATCTCAGCACAGGAATAAGGTAGGGAAGAATTCTAAGGATCATTTTGACTGCCTCCAGAAGTTAGATCAGATGGCAAATTGGATTTGGTGCTAGGTCTTTCCCTTTAGGTTTTACCCCAACAATGTTTTCATTAGTTTCGCTCACTCTCGAAATCAAGCATTTTACAGCAGGTTGGAGCAGCCTGTATCTCAGCACAGGAATAAGGTAGGGAAGAATTCTAAGGATCATTTTGACTGCCTCCAGAAGTTAGATCAGATGGCAAATTGGATTTGGTGCTAGGTCTTTCCCTTTAGGTTTTACCCCAACAATGTTTTCATTAGTTTCGCTCACTCTCGAAATCAAGCATTTTACAGCAGGTTGGAGCAGCCTGTATCTCAGCACAGGAATAAGGTAGGGAAGAATTCTAAGGATCATTTTGACTGCCTCCAGAAGTTAGATCAGATGGCAAATTGGATTTGGTGCTAGGTCTTTCCCTTTAGGTTTTACCCCAACAATGTTTTCATTAGTTTCGCTCACTCTCGAAATCAAGCATTTTACAGCAGGTTGGAGCAGCCTGTATCTCAGCACAGGAATAAGGTAGGGAAGAATTCTAAGGATCATTTTGACTGCCTCCAGAAGTTAGATCAGATGGCAAATTGGATTTGGTGCTAGGTCTTTCCCTTTAGGTTTTACCCCAACAATGTTTTCATTAGTTTCGCTCACTCTCGAAATCAAGCATTTTACAGCAGGTTGGAGCAGCCTGTATCTCAGCACAGGAATAAGGTAGGGAAGAATTCAAATACTCATTTTGACTACCTCCAGAAGTTAGATCAGATGGCAAATTGGATTTGGTGCTAGGTCTTTCCCTTTAGGTTTTACCCCAACAATGTTTTCATTAGTTTCGCTCACTCTCGAAATCAAGCATTTTACAGCAGGTTGGAGCAGCCTGTATCTCAGCACAGGAATAAGGTAGGGAAGAATTCTAAGGATCATTTTGACTGCCTCCAGAAGTTAGATCAGATGGCAAATTGGATTTGGTGCTAGGTCTTTCCCTTTAGGTTTTACCCCAACAATGTTTTCATTAGTTTCGCTCACTCTCGAAATCAAGCATTTTACAGCAGGTTGGAGCAGCCTGTATCTCAGCACAGGAATAAGGTAGGGAAGAATTCAAATACTCATTTTGACTGCCTCCAGAAGTTAGATCAGATGGCCAATGCAATTTGGTGCTAGGCCTTTCCCTTTAGGTTTTACCCCAACAATGTTTTCATTAGTTTCGCTCACTCTCGAAATCAAGCATTTTACAGCAGGTTGGAGCAGCCTGTATCTCAGCACAGGAATAAGGTAGGGAAGAATTCTAAGGATCATTTTGACTGCCTCCAGAAGTTAGATCAGATGGCAAATTGGATTTGGTGCTAGGTCTTTCCCTTTAGGTTTTACCCCAACAATGTTTTCATTAGTTTCGCTCACTCTCGAAATCAAGCATTTTACAGCAGGTTGGAGCAGCCTGTATCTCAGCACAGGAATAAGGTAGGGAAGAATTCTAAGGATCATTTTGACTGCCTCCAGAAGTTAGATCAGATGGCAAATTGGATTTGGTGCTAGGTCTTTCCCTTTAGGTTTTACCCCAACAATGTTTTCATTAGTTTCGCTCACTCTCGAAATCAAGCATTTTACAGCAGGTTGGAGCAGCCTGTATCTCAGCACAGGAATAAGGTAGGGAAGAATTCTAAGGATCATTTTGACTGCCTCCAGAAGTTAGATCAGATGGCAAATTGGATTTGGTGCTAGGTCTTTCCCTTTAGGTTTTACCCCAACAATGTTTTCATTAGTTTCGCTCACTCTCGAAATCAAGCATTTTACAGCAGGTTGGAGCAGCCTGTATCTCAGCACAGGAATAAGGTAGGGAAGAATTCTAAGGATCATTTTGACTGCCTCCAGAAGTTAGATCAGATGGCAAATTGGATTTGGTGCTAGGTCTTTCCCTTTAGGTTTTACCCCAACAATGTTTTCATCAGTTTCGCTCACTCTCGAAATCAAGCATTTTACAGCAGGTTGGAGCAGCCTGTATCTCAGCACAGGAATAAGGTAGGGAAGAATTCTAAGGATCATTTTGACTGCCTCCAGAAGTTAGATCAGATGGCAAATTGGATTTGGTGCTAGGTCTTTCCCTTTAGGTTTTACCCCAACAATGTTTTCATAAGTTTCGCTCACTCTCGAAATCAAGCATTTTACAGCAGTTGGAGCAGCCTGTATCTCAGCACAGGAATAAGGTAGGGAAGAATTCTAAGGATCATTTTGACTGCCTCCAGAAGTTAGATCAGATGGCAAATTGGATTTGGTGCTAGGTCTTTCCCTTTAGGTTTTACCCCAACAATGTTTTCATTAGTTTCGCTCACTCTCGAAATCAAGCATTTTACAGCAGGTTGGAGCAGCCTGTATCTCAGCACAGGAATAAGGTAGGGAAGAATTCTAAGGCTCATTTTGACTGCCTCCAGAAGTTAGATCAGATGGCAAATTGGATTTGGTGCTAGGTCTTTCCCTTTAGGTTTTACCCCAACAATGTTTTCATCAGTTTCGCTCACTCTCGAAATCAAGCATTTTACAGCGGGTTGGAGCAGCCTGTATCTCAGCACAGGAATAAGGTAGGGAAGAATTCTAAGGATCATTTTGACTGCCTCCAGAAGTTAGATCAGATGGCAAATTGGATTTGGTGCTAGGTCTTTCCCTTTAGGTTTTACCCCAACAATGTTTTCATTAGTTTCGCTCACTCTCGAAATCAAGCATTTTACAGCAGGTTGGAGCAGCCTGTATCTCAGCACAGGAATAAGGTAGGGAAGAATTCTAAGGATCATTTTGACTGCCTCCAGAAGTTAGATCAGATGGCCAATGGAATTTGGTGCTAGGTCTTTCCCTTTAGGTTTTACCCCAACAATGTTTTCATTAGTTTCGCTCACTCTCGAAATCAAGCATTTTACAGCAGGTTGGAGCAGCCTGTATCTCAGCACAGGAATAAGGTAGGGAAGAATTCTAAGGATCATTTTGACTGCCTCCAGAAGTTAGATCAGATGGCAAATTGGATTTGGTGCTAGGTCTTTCCCTTTAGGTTTTACCCCAACAATGTTTTCATTAGTTTCGCTCACTCTCGAAATCAAGCATTTTACAGCAGGTTGGAGCAGCCTGTATCTCAGCACAGGAATAAGGTAGGGAAGAATTCTAAGGATCATTTTGACTGCCTCCAGAAGTTAGATCAGATGGCCAATGGAATTTGGTGCTAGGTCTTTCCCTTTAGGTTTTACCCCAACAATGTTTTCATTAGTTTCGCTCACTCTCGAAATCAAGCATTTTACAGCAGGTTGGAGCAGCCTGTATCTCAGCACAGGAATAAGGTAGGGAAGAATTCTAAGGATCATTTTGACTGCCTCCAGAAGTTAGATCAGATGGCAAATTGGATTTGGTGCTAGGTCTTTCCCTTTAGGTTTTACCCCAACAATGTTTTCATTAGTTTCGCTCACTCTCGAAATCAAGCATTTTACAGCAGGTTGGAGCAGCCTGTATCTCAGCACAGGAATAAGGTAGGGAAGAATTCAAATACTCATTTTGACTGCCTGCAGAAGTTAGATCAGATGGCAAATTGGATTTGGTGCTAGGTCTTTCCCTTTAGGTTTTACCCCAACAATGTTTTCATTAGTTTCGCTCACTCTCGAAATCAAGCATTTTACAGCAGGTTGGAGCAGCCTGTATCTCAGCACAGGAATAAGGTAGGGAAGAATTCAAATACTCATTTTGACTGCCTCCAGAAGTTAGATCAGATGGCCAATGCAATTTGGTGCTAGGCCTTTCCCTTTAGGTTTTACCCCAACAATGTTTTCATTAGTTTCGCTCACTCTCGAAATCAAGCATTTTACAGCAGGTTGGAGCAGCCTGTATCTCAGCACAGGAATAAGGTAGGGAAGAATTCTAAGGATCATTTTGACTGCCTCCAGAAGTTAGATCAGATGGCAAATTGGATTTGGTGCTAGGTCTTTCCCTTTAGGTTTTACCCCAACAATGTTTTCATTAGTTTCGCTCACTCTCGAAATCAAGCATTTTACAGCAGGTTGGAGCAGCCTGTATCTCAGCACAGGAATAAGGTAGGGAAGAATTCAAATACTCATTTTGACTGCCTCCAGAAGTTAGATCAGATGGCAAATTGGATTTGGTGCTAGGTCTTTCCCTTTAGGTTTTACCCCAACAATGTTTTCATTAGTTTCGCTCACTCTCGAAATCAAGCATTTTACAGCAGGTTGGAGCAGCCTGTATCTCAGCACAGGAATAAGGTAGGGAAGAATTCAAATACTCATTTTGACTGCCTCCAGAAGTTAGATCAGATGGCAAATTGGATTTGGTGCTAGGTCTTTCCCTTTAGGTTTTACCCCAACAATGTTTTCATTAGTTTCGCTCACTCTCGAAATCAAGCATTTTACAGCAGGTTGGAGCAGCCTGTATCTCAGCACAGGAATAAGGTAGGGAAGAATTCTAAGGATCATTTTGACTGCCTCCAGAAGTTAGATCAGATGGCAAATTGGATTTGGTGCTAGGTCTTTCCCTTTAGGTTTTACCCCAACAATGTTTTCATTAGTTTCGCTCACTCTCGAAATCAAGCATTTTACAGCAGGTTGGAGCAGCCTGTATCTCAGCACAGGAATAAGGTAGGGAAGAATTCAAATACTCATTTTGACTGCCTCCAGAAGTTAGATCAGATGGCCAATGCAATTTGGTGCTAGGCCTTTCCCTTTAGGTTTTACCCCAACAATGTTTTCATTAGTTTCGCTCACTCTCGAAATCAAGCATTTTACAGCAGGTTGGAGCAGCCTGTATCTCAGCACAGGAATAAGGTAGGGAAGAATTCTAAGGATCATTTTGACTGCCTCCAGAAGTTAGATCAGATGGCAAATTGGATTTGGTGCTAGGTCTTTCCCTTTAGGTTTTACCCCAACAATGTTTTCATTAGTTTCGCTCACTCTCGAAATCAAGCATTTTACAGCAGGTTGGAGCAGCCTGTATCTCAGCACAGGAATAAGGTAGGGAAGAATTCAAATACTCATTTTGACTGCCTCCAGAAGTTAGATCAGATGGCAAATTGGATTTGGTGCTAGGTCTTTCCCTTTAGGTTTTACCCCAACAATGTTTTCATTAGTTTCGCTCACTCTCGAAATCAAGCATTTTACAGCAGGTTGGAGCAGCCTGTATCTCAGCACAGGAATAAGGTAGGGAAGAATTCAAATACTCATTTTGACTGCCTCCAGAACTTAGATCAGATGGCAAATTGGATTTGGTGCTAGGTCTTTCCCTTTAGGTTTTACCCCAACAATGTTTTCATTAGTTTCGCTCACTCTCGAAATCAAGCATTTTACAGCAGGTTGGAGCAGCCTGTATCTCAGCACAGGAATAAGGTAGGGAAGAATTCTAAGGATCATTTTGACTGCCTCCAGAAGTTAGATCAGATGGCAAATTGGATTTGGTGCTAGGTCTTTCCCTTTAGGTTTTACCCCAACAATGTTTTCATTAGTTTCGCTCACTCTCGAAATCAAGCATTTTACAGCAGGTTGGAGCAGCCTGTATCTCAGCACAGGAATAAGGTAGGGAAGAATTCTAAGGATCATTTTGACTGCCTCCAGAAGTTAGATCAGATGGCCAATGCAATTTGGTGCTAGGCCTTTCCCTTTAGGTTTTACCCCAACAATGTTTTCATTAGTTTCGCTCACTCTCGAAATCAAGCATTTTACAGCAGGTTGGAGCAGCCTGTATCTCAGCACAGGAATAAGGTAGGGAAGAATTCTAAGGATCATTTTGACTGCCTCCAGAAGTTAGATCAGATGGCAAATTGGATTTGGTGCTAGGTCTTTCCCTTTAGGTTTTACCCCAACAATGTTTTCATTAGTTTCGCTCACTCTCGAAATCAAGCATTTTACAGCAGGTTGGAGCAGCCTGTATCTCAGCACAGGAATAAGGTAGGGAAGAATTCTAAGGATCATTTTGACTGCCTCCAGAAGTTAGATCAGATGGCAAATTGGATTTGGTGCTAGGTCTTTCCCTTTAGGTTTTACCCCAACAATGTTTTCATCAGTTTCGCTCACTCTCGAAATCAAGCATTTTACAGCAGGTTGGAGCAGCCTGTATCTCAGCACAGGAATAAGGTAGGGAAGAATTCTAAGGATCATTTTGACTGCCTCCAGAAGTTAGATCAGATGGCAAATTGGATTTGGTGCTAGGTCTTTCCCTTTAGGTTTTACCCCAACAATGTTTTCATAAGTTTCGCTCACTCTCGAAATCAAGCATTTTACAGCAGGTTGGAGCAGCCTGTATCTCAGCACAGGAATAAGGTAGGGAAGAATTCTAAGGATCATTTTGACTGCCTCCAGAAGTTAGATCAGATGGCCAATTGGATTTGGTGCTAGGTCTTTCCCTTTAGGTTTTACCCCAACAATGTTTTCATTAGTTTCGCTCACTCTCGAAATCAAGCATTTTACAGCAGGTTGGAGCAGCCTGTATCTCAGCACAGGAATAAGGTAGGGAAGAATTCAAATACTCATTTTGACTGCCTCCAGAAGTTAGATCAGATGGCCAATGCAATTTGGTGCTAGGCCTTTCCCTTTAGGTTTTACCCCAACAATGTTTTCATTAGTTTCGCTCACTCTCGAAATCAAGCATTTTACAGCAGGTTGGAGCAGCCTGTATCTCAGCACAGGAATAATGTAGGGAAGAATTCTAAGGATCATTTTGACTGCCTCCAGAAGTTAGATCAGATGGCAAATTGGATTTGGTGCTAGGTCTTTCCCTTTAGGTTTTACCCCAACAATGTTTTCATTAGTTTCGCTCACTCTCGAAATCAAGCATTTTACAGCAGGTTGGAGCAGCCTGTATCTCAGCACAGGAATAAGGTAGGGAAGAATTCTAAGGATCATTTTGACTGCCTCCAGAAGTTAGATCAGATGGCCAATGGAATTTGGTGCTAGGTCTTTCCCTTTAGGTTTTACCCCAACAATGTTTTCATTAGTTTCGCTCACTCTCGAAATCAAGCATTTTACAGCAGGTTGGAGCAGCCTGTATCTCAGCACAGGAATAAGGTAGGGAAGAATTCAAATACTCATTTTGACTGCCTCCAGAAGTTAGATCAGATGGCAAATTGGATTTGGTGCTAGGTCTTTCCCTTTAGGTTTTACCCCAACAATGTTTTCATTAGTTTCGCTCACTCTCGAAATCAAGCATTTTACAGCAGGTTGGAGCAGCCTGTATCTCAGCACAGGAATAAGGTAGGGAAGAATTCTAAGGATCATTTTGACTGCCTCCAGAAGTTAGATCAGATGGCAAATTGGATTTGGTGCTAGGTCTTTCCCTTTAGGTTTTACCCCAACAATGTTTTCATTAGTTTCGCTCACTCTCGAAATCAAGCATTTTACAGCAGGTTGGAGCAGCCTGTATCTCAGCACAGGAATAAGGTAGGGAAGAATTCAAATACTCATTTTGACTGCCTCCAGAAGTTAGATCAGATGGCCAATGCAATTTGGTGCTAGGCCTTTCCCTTTAGGTTTTACCCCAACAATGTTTTCATTAGTTTCGCTCACTCTCGAAATCAAGCATTTTACAGCAGGTTGGAGCAGCCTGTATCTCAGCACAGGAATAAGGTAGGGAAGAATTCTAAGGATCATTTTGACTGCCTCCAGAAGTTAGATCAGATGGCAAATTGGATTTGGTGCTAGGTCTTTCCCTTTAGGTTTTACCCCAACAATGTTTTCATTAGTTTCGCTCACTCTCGAAATCAAGCATTTTACAGCAGGTTGGAGCAGCCTGTATCTCAGCACAGGAATAAGGTAGGGAAGAATTCTAAGGATCATTTTGACTGCCTCCAGAAGTTAGATCAGATGGCAAATTGGATTTGGTGCTAGGTCTTTCCCTTTAGGTTTTACCCCAACAATGTTTTCATTAGTTTCGCTCACTCTCGAAATCAAGCATTTTACAGCAGGTTGGAGCAGCCTGTATCTCAGCACAGGAATAAGGTAGGGAAGAATTCTAAGGATCATTTTGACTGCCTCCAGAAGTTAGATCAGATGGCAAATTGGATTTGGTGCTAGGTCTTTCCCTTTAGGTTTTACCCCAACAATGTTTTCATTAGTTTCGCTCACTCTCGAAATCAAGCATTTTACAGCAGGTTGGAGCAGCCTGTATCTCAGCACAGGAATAAGGTAGGGAAGAATTCTAAGGATCATTTTGACTGCCTCCAGAAGTTAGATCAGATGGCAAATTGGATTTGGTGCTAGGTCTTTCCCTTTAGGTTTTACCCCAACAATGTTTTCATTAGTTTCGCTCACTCTCGAAATCAAGCATTTTACAGCAGGTTGGAGCAGCCTGTATCTCAGCACAGGAATAAGGTAGGGAAGAATTCTAAGGCTCATTTTGACTGCCTCCAGAAGTTAGATCAGATGGCAAATTGGATTTGGTGCTAGGTCTTTCCCTTTAGGTTTTACCCCAACAATGTTTTCATTAGTTTCGCTCACTCTCGAAATCAAGCATTTTACAGCAGGTTGGAGCAGCCTGTATCTCAGCACAGGAATAAGGTAGGGAAGAATTCAAATACTCATTTTGACTGCCTCCAGAAGTTAGATCAGATGGCCAATGCAATTTGGTGCTAGGCCTTTCCCTTTAGGTTTTACCCCAACAATGTTTTCATTAGTTTCGCTCACTCTCGAAATCAAGCATTTTACAGCAGGTTGGAGCAGCCTGTATCTCAGCACAGGAATAAGGTAGGGAAGAATTCTAAGGATCATTTTGACTGCCTCCAGAAGTTAGATCAGATGGCAAATTGGATTTGGTGCTAGGTCTTTCCCTTTAGGTTTTACCCCAACAATGTTTTCATTAGTTTCGCTCACTCTCGAAATCAAGCATTTTACAGCAGGTTGGAGCAGCCTGTATCTCAGCACAGGAATAAGGTAGGGAAGAATTCAAATACTCATTTTGACTGCCTCCAGAAGTTAGATCAGATGGCAAATTGGATTTGGTGCTAGGTCTTTCCCTTTAGGTTTTACCCCAACAATGTTTTCATTAGTTTCGCTCACTCTCGAAATCAAGCATTTTACAGCAGGTTGGAGCAGCCTGTATCTCAGCACAGGAATAAGGTAGGGAAGAATTCAAATACTCATTTTGACTGCCTCCAGAAGTTAGATCAGATGGCAAATTGGATTTGGTGCTAGGTCTTTCCCTTTAGGTTTTACCCCAACAATGTTTTCATTAGTTTCGCTCACTCTCGAAATCAAGCATTTTACAGCAGGTTGGAGCAGCCTGTATCTCAGCACAGGAATAAGGTAGGGAAGAATTCTAAGGATCATTTTGACTGCCTCCAGAAGTTAGATCAGATGGCAAATTGGATTTGGTGCTAGGTCTTTCCCTTTAGGTTTTACCCCAACAATGTTTTCATTAGTTTCGCTCACTCTCGAAATCAAGCATTTTACAGCAGGTTGGAGCAGCCTGTATCTCAGCACAGGAATAAGGTAGGGAAGAATTCAAATACTCATTTTGACTGCCTCCAGAAGTTAGATCAGATGGCCAATGCAATTTGGTGCTAGGCCTTTCCCTTTAGGTTTTACCCCAACAATGTTTTCATTAGTTTCGCTCACTCTCGAAATCAAGCATTTTACAGCAGGTTGGAGCAGCCTGTATCTCAGCACAGGAATAAGGTAGGGAAGAATTCTAAGGATCATTTTGACTGCCTCCAGAAGTTAGATCAGATGGCAAATTGGATTTGGTGCTAGGTCTTTCCCTTTAGGTTTTACCCCAACAATGTTTTCATTAGTTTCGCTCACTCTCGAAATCAAGCATTTTACAGCAGGTTGGAGCAGCCTGTATCTCAGCACAGGAATAAGGTAGGGAAGAATTCAAATACTCATTTTGACTGCCTCCAGAAGTTAGATCAGATGGCAAATTGGATTTGGTGCTAGGTCTTTCCCTTTAGGTTTTACCCCAACAATGTTTTCATTAGTTTCGCTCACTCTCGAAATCAAGCATTTTACAGCAGGTTGGAGCAGCCTGTATCTCAGCACAGGAATAAGGTAGGGAAGAATTCAAATACTCATTTTGACTGCCTCCAGAACTTAGATCAGATGGCAAATTGGATTTGGTGCTAGGTCTTTCCCTTTAGGTTTTACCCCAACAATGTTTTCATTAGTTTCGCTCACTCTCGAAATCAAGCATTTTACAGCAGGTTGGAGCAGCCTGTATCTCAGCACAGGAATAAGGTAGGGAAGAATTCTAAGGATCATTTTGACTGCCTCCAGAAGTTAGATCAGATGGCAAATTGGATTTGGTGCTAGGTCTTTCCCTTTAGGTTTTACCCCAACAATGTTTTCATTAGTTTCGCTCACTCTCGAAATCAAGCATTTTACAGCAGGTTGGAGCAGCCTGTATCTCAGCACAGGAATAAGGTAGGGAAGAATTCTAAGGATCATTTTGACTGCCTCCAGAAGTTAGATCAGATGGCCAATGCAATTTGGTGCTAGGCCTTTCCCTTTAGGTTTTACCCCAACAATGTTTTCATTAGTTTCGCTCACTCTCGAAATCAAGCATTTTACAGCAGGTTGGAGCAGCCTGTATCTCAGCACAGGAATAAGGTAGGGAAGAATTCTAAGGATCATTTTGACTGCCTCCAGAAGTTAGATCAGATGGCAAATTGGATTTGGTGCTAGGTCTTTCCCTTTAGGTTTTACCCCAACAATGTTTTCATTAGTTTCGCTCACTCTCGAAATCAAGCATTTTACAGCAGGTTGGAGCAGCCTGTATCTCAGCACAGGAATAAGGTAGGGAAGAATTCTAAGGATCATTTTGACTGCCTCCAGAAGTTAGATCAGATGGCAAATTGGATTTGGTGCTAGGTCTTTCCCTTTAGGTTTTACCCCAACAATGTTTTCATCAGTTTCGCTCACTCTCGAAATCAAGCATTTTACAGCAGGTTGGAGCAGCCTGTATCTCAGCACAGGAATAAGGTAGGGAAGAATTCTAAGGATCATTTTGACTGCCTCCAGAAGTTAGATCAGATGGCAAATTGGATTTGGTGCTAGGCCTTTCCCTTTAGGTTTTACCCCAACAATGTTTTCATAAGTTTCGCTCACTCTCGAAATCAAGCATTTTACAGCAGGTTGGAGCAGCCTGTATCTCAGCACAGGAATAAGGTAGGGAAGAATTCTAAGGATCATTTTGACTGCCTCCAGAAGTTAGATCAGATGGCAAATTGGATTTGGTGCTAGGTCTTTCCCTTTAGGTTTTACCCCAACAATGTTTTCATTAGTTTCGCTCACTCTCGAAATCAAGCATTTTACAGCAGGTTGGAGCAGCCTGTATCTCAGCACAGGAATAAGGTAGGGAAGAATTCAAATACTCATTTTGACTGCCTCCAGAAGTTAGATCAGATGGCCAATGCAATTTGGTGCTAGGCCTTTCCCTTTAGGTTTTACCCCAACAATGTTTTCATTAGTTTCGCTCACTCTCGAAATCAAGCATTTTACAGCAGGTTGGAGCAGCCTGTATCTCAGCACAGGAATAATGTAGGGAAGAATTCTAAGGATCATTTTGACTGCCTCCAGAAGTTAGATCAGATGGCAAATTGGATTTGGTGCTAGGTCTTTCCCTTTAGGTTTTACCCCAACAATGTTTTCATTAGTTTCGCTCACTCTCGAAATCAAGCATTTTACAGCAGGTTGGAGCAGCCTGTATCTCAGCACAGGAATAAGGTAGGGAAGAATTCTAAGGATCATTTTGACTGCCTCCAGAAGTTAGATCAGATGGCCAATGGAATTTGGTGCTAGGTCTTTCCCTTTAGGTTTTACCCCAACAATGTTTTCATTAGTTTCGCTCACTCTCGAAATCAAGCATTTTACAGCAGGTTGGAGCAGCCTGTATCTCAGCACAGGAATAAGGTAGGGAAGAATTCAAATACTCATTTTGACTGCCTCCAGAAGTTAGATCAGATGGCAAATTGGATTTGGTGCTAGGTCTTTCCCTTTAGGTTTTACCCCAACAATGTTTTCATTAGTTTCGCTCACTCTCGAAATCAAGCATTTTACAGCAGGTTGGAGCAGCCTGTATCTCAGCACAGGAATAAGGTAGGGAAGAATTCTAAGGATCATTTTGACTGCCTCCAGAAGTTAGATCAGATGGCAAATTGGATTTGGTGCTAGGTCTTTCCCTTTAGGTTTTACCCCAACAATGTTTTCATTAGTTTCGCTCACTCTCGAAATCAAGCATTTTACAGCAGGTTGGAGCAGCCTGTATCTCAGCACAGGAATAAGGTAGGGAAGAATTCAAATACTCATTTTGACTGCCTCCAGAAGTTAGATCAGATGGCCAATGCAATTTGGTGCTAGGCCTTTCCCTTTAGGTTTTACCCCAACAATGTTTTCATTAGTTTCGCTCACTCTCGAAATCAAGCATTTTACAGCAGGTTGGAGCAGCCTGTATCTCAGCACAGGAATAAGGTAGGGAAGAATTCTAAGGATCATTTTGACTGCCTCCAGAAGTTAGATCAGATGGCCAATGCAATTTGGTGCTAGGCCTTTCCCTTTAGGTTTTACCCCAACAATGTTTTCATTAGTTTCGCTCACTCTCGAAATCAAGCATTTTACAGCAGGTTGGAGCAGCCTGTATCTCAGCACAGGAATAAGGTAGGGAAGAATTCTAAGGATCATTTTGACTGCCTCCAGAAGTTAGATCAGATGGCAAATTGGATTTGGTGCTAGGTCTTTCCCTTTAGGTTTTACCCCAACAATGTTTTCATTAGTTTCGCTCACTCTCGAAATCAAGCATTTTACAGCAGGTTGGAGCAGCCTGTATCTCAGCACAGGAATAAGGTAGGGAAGAATTCTAAGGATCATTTTGACTGCCTCCAGAAGTTAGATCAGATGGCCAATGCAATTTGGTGCTAGGCCTTTCCCTTTAGGTTTTACCCCAACAATGTTTTCATTAGTTTCGCTCACTCTCGAAATCAAGCATTTTACAGCAGGTTGGAGCAGCCTGTATCTCAGCACAGGAATAAGGTAGGGAAGAATTCAAATACTCATTTTGACTGCCTCCAGAAGTTAGATCAGATGGCAAATTGGATTTGGTGCTAGGTCTTTCCCTTTAGGTTTTACCCCAACAATGTTTTCATTAGTTTCGCTCACTCTCGAAATCAAGCATTTTACAGCAGGTTGGAGCAGCCTGTATCTCAGCACAGGAATAAGGTAGGGAAGAATTCTAAGGATCATTTTGACTGCCTCCAGAAGTTAGATCAGATGGCAAATTGGATTTGGTGCTAGGTCTTTCCCTTTAGGTTTTACCCCAACAATGTTTTCATTAGTTTCGCTCACTCTCGAAATCAAGCATTTTACAGCAGGTTGGAGCAGCCTGTATCTCAGCACAGGAATAAGGTAGGGAAGAATTCAAATACTCATTTTGACTGCCTCCAGAAGTTAGATCAGATGGCCAATGCAATTTGGTGCTAGGCCTTTCCCTTTAGGTTTTACCCCAACAATGTTTTCATTAGTTTCGCTCACTCTCGAAATCAAGCATTTTACAGCAGGTTGGAGCAGCCTGTATCTCAGCACAGGAATAAGGTAGGGAAGAATTCTAAGGATCATTTTGACTGCCTCCAGAAGTTAGATCAGATGGCCAATGCAATTTGGTGCTAGGCCTTTCCCTTTAGGTTTTACCCCAACAATGTTTTCATTAGTTTCGCTCACTCTCGAAATCAAGCATTTTACAGCAGGTTGGAGCAGCCTGTATCTCAGCACAGGAATAAGGTAGGGAAGAATTCTAAGGATCATTTTGACTGCCTCCAGAAGTTAGATCAGATGGCAAATTGGATTTGGTGCTAGGTCTTTCCCTTTAGGTTTTACCCCAACAATGTTTTCATTAGTTTCGCTCACTCTCGAAATCAAGCATTTTACAGCAGGTTGGAGCAGCCTGTATCTCAGCACAGGAATAAGGTAGGGAAGAATTCTAAGGATCATTTTGACTGCCTCCAGAAGTTAGATCAGATGGCCAATGCAATTTGGTGCTAGGCCTTTCCCTTTAGGTTTTACCCCAACAATGTTTTCATTAGTTTCGCTCACTCTCGAAATCAAGCATTTTACAGCAGGTTGGAGCAGCCTGTATCTCAGCACAGGAATAAGGTAGGGAAGAATTCTAAGGATCATTTTGACTGCCTCCAGAAGTTAGATCAGATGGCAAATTGGATTTGGTGCTAGGTCTTTCCCTTTAGGTTTTACCCCAACAATGTTTTCATTAGTTTCGCTCACTCTCGAAATCAAGCATTTTACAGCAGGTTGGAGCAGCCTGTATCTCAGCACAGGAATAAGGTAGGGAAGAATTCTAAGGCTCATTTTGACTGCCTCCAGAAGTTAGATCAGATGGCAAATTGGATTTGGTGCTAGGTCTTTCCCTTTAGGTTTTACCCCAACAATGTTTTCATTAGTTTCGCTCACTCTCGAAATCAAGCATTTTACAGCAGGTTGGAGCAGCCTGTATCTCAGCACAGGAATAAGGTAGGGAAGAATTCAAATACTCATTTTGACTGCCTCCAGAAGTTAGATCAGATGGCCAATGCAATTTGGTGCTAGGCCTTTCCCTTTAGGTTTTACCCCAACAATGTTTTCATTAGTTTCGCTCACTCTCGAAATCAAGCATTTTACAGCAGGTTGGAGCAGCCTGTATCTCAGCACAGGAATAAGGTAGGGAAGAATTCTAAGGATCATTTTGACTGCCTCCAGAAGTTAGATCAGATGGCAAATTGGATTTGGTGCTAGGTCTTTCCCTTTAGGTTTTACCCCAACAATGTTTTCATTAGTTTCGCTCACTCTCGAAATCAAGCATTTTACAGCAGGTTGGAGCAGCCTGTATCTCAGCACAGGAATAAGGTAGGGAAGAATTCTAAGGATCATTTTGACTGCCTCCAGAAGTTAGATCAGATGGCAAATTGGATTTGGTGCTAGGTCTTTCCCTTTAGGTTTTACCCCAACAATGTTTTCATTAGTTTCGCTCACTCTCGAAATCAAGCATTTTACAGCAGGTTGGAGCAGCCTGTATCTCAGCACAGGAATAAGGTAGGGAAGAATTCAAATACTCATTTTGACTGCCTCCAGAAGTTAGATCAGATGGCAAATTGGATTTGGTGCTAGGTCTTTCCCTTTAGGTTTTACCCCAACAATGTTTTCATTAGTTTCGCTCACTCTCGAAATCAAGCATTTTACAGCAGGTTGGAGCAGCCTGTATCTCAGCACAGGAATAAGGTAGGGAAGAATTCTAAGGATCATTTTGACTGCCTCCAGAAGTTAGATCAGATGGCAAATTGGATTTGGTGCTAGGCCTTTCCCTTTAGGTTTTACCCCAACAATGTTTTCATTAGTTTCGCTCACTCTCGAAATCAAGCATTTTACAGCAGGTTGGAGCAGCCTGTATCTCAGCACAGGAATAAGGTAGGGAAGAATTCAAATACTCATTTTGACTGCCTCCAGAAGTTAGATCAGATGGCCAATGCAATTTGGTGCTAGGCCTTTCCCTTTAGGTTTTACCCCAACAATGTTTTCATTAGTTTCGCTCACTCTCGAAATCAAGCATTTTACAGCAGGTTGGAGCAGCCTGTATCTCAGCACAGGAATAAGGTAGGGAAGAATTCTAAGGATCATTTTGACTGCCTCCAGAAGTTAGATCAGATGGCAAATTGGATTTGGTGCTAGGTCTTTCCCTTTAGGTTTTACCCCAACAATGTTTTCATTAGTTTCGCTCACTCTCGAAATCAAGCATTTTACAGCAGGTTGGAGCAGCCTGTATCTCAGCACAGGAATAAGGTAGGGAAGAATTCTAAGGATCATTTTGACTGCCTCCAGAAGTTAGATCAGATGGCAAATTGGATTTGGTGCTAGGTCTTTCCCTTTAGGTTTTACCCCAACAATGTTTTCATTAGTTTCGCTCACTCTCGAAATCAAGCATTTTACAGCAGGTTGGAGCAGCCTGTATCTCAGCACAGGAATAAGGTAGGGAAGAATTCAAATACTCATTTTGACTGCCTCCAGAAGTTAGATCAGATGGCAAATTGGATTTGGTGCTAGGTCTTTCCCTTTAGGTTTTACCCCAACAATGTTTTCATTAGTTTCGCTCACTCTCGAAATCAAGCATTTTACAGCAGGTTGGAGCAGCCTGTATCTCAGCACAGGAATAAGGTAGGGAAGAATTCTAAGGATCATTTTGACTGCCTCCAGAAGTTAGATCAGATGGCCAATGCAATTTGGTGCTAGGTCTTTCCCTTTAGGTTTTACCCCAACAATGTTTTCATTAGTTTCGCTCACTCTCGAAATCAAGCATTTTACAGCAGGTTGGAGCAGCCTGTATCTCAGCACAGGAATAAGGTAGGGAAGAATTCTAAGGCTCATTTTGACTGCCTCCAGAAGTTAGATCAGATGGCAAATTGGATTTGGTGCTAGGTCTTTCCCTTTAGGTTTTACCCCAACAATGTTTTCATTAGTTTCGCTCACTCTCGAAATCAAGCATTTTACAGCAGGTTGGAGCAGCCTGTATCTCAGCACAGGAATAAGGTAGGGAAGAATTCTAAGGATCATTTTGACTGCCTCCAGAAGTTAGATCAGATGGCAAATTGGATTTGGTGCTAGGTCTTTCCCTTTAGGTTTTACCCCAACAATGTTTTCATTAGTTTCGCTCACTCTCGAAATCAAGCATTTTACAGCAGGTTGGAGCAGCCTGTATCTCAGCACAGGAATAAGGTAGGGAAGAATTCTAAGGATCATTTTGACTGCCTCCAGAAGTTAGATCAGATGGCCAATGCAATTTGGTGCTAGGTCTTTCCCTTTAGGTTTTACCCCAACAATGTTTTCATCAGTTTCGCTCACTCTCG
Organism: Melanerpes formicivorus; assembly: GCF_026170545.1. Lineage (NCBI taxonomy): Eukaryota > Metazoa > Chordata > Aves > Piciformes > Picidae > Melanerpes > Melanerpes formicivorus. The sequence goes on from NW_027143175.1 coordinate 31,284, forward strand.
AAATCAAGCATTTTACAGCAGGTTGGAGCAGCCTGTATCTCAGCACAGGAATAAGGTAGGGAAGAATTCTAAGGATCATTTTGACTGCCTCCAGAAGTTAGATCAGATGGCAAATTGGATTTGGTGCTAGGTCTTTCCCTTTAGGTTTTACCCCAACAATGTTTTCATTAGTTTCGCTCACTCTCGAAATCAAGCATTTTACAGCAGGTTGGAGCAGCCTGTATCTCAGCACAGGAATAAGGTAGGGAAGAATTCTAAGGATCATTTTGACTGCCTCCAGAAGTTAGATCAGATGGCAAATTGGATTTGGTGCTAGGTCTTTCCCTTTAGGTTTTACCCCAACAATGTTTTCATTAGTTTCGCTCACTCTCGAAATCAAGCATTTTACAGCAGGTTGGAGCAGCCTGTATCTCAGCACAGGAATAAGGTAGGGAAGAATTCTAAGGATCATTTTGACTGCCTCCAGAAGTTAGATCAGATGGCAAATTGGATTTGGTGCTAGGTCTTTCCCTTTAGGTTTTACCCCAACAATGTTTTCATTAGTTTCGCTCACTCTCGAAATCAAGCATTTTACAGCAGGTTGGAGCAGCCTGTATCTCAGCACAGGAATAAGGTAGGGAAGAATTCTAAGGATCATTTTGACTGCCTCCAGAAGTTAGATCAGATGGCAAATTGGATTTGGTGCTAGGTCTTTCCCTTTAGGTTTTACCCCAACAATGTTTTCATTAGTTTCGCTCACTCTCGAAATCAAGCATTTTACAGCAGGTTGGAGCAGCCTGTATCTCAGCACAGGAATAAGGTAGGGAAGAATTCTAAGGATCATTTTGACTGCCTCCAGAAGTTAGATCAGATGGCAAATTGGATTTGGTGCTAGGTCTTTCCCTTTAGGTTTTACCCCAACAATGTTTTCATTAGTTTCGCTCACTCTCGAAATCAAGCATTTTACAGCAGGTTGGAGCAGCCTGTATCTCAGCACAGGAATAAGGTAGGGAAGAATTCTAAGGATCATTTTGACTGCCTCCAGAAGTTAGATCAGATGGCAAATTGGATTTGGTGCTAGGTCTTTCCCTTTAGGTTTTACCCCAACAATGTTTTCATTAGTTTCGCTCACTCTCGAAATCAAGCATTTTACAGCAGGTTGGAGCAGCCTGTATCTCAGCACAGGAATAAGGTAGGGAAGAATTCTAAGGATCATTTTGACTGCCTCCAGAAGTTAGATCAGATGGCAAATTGGATTTGGTGCTAGGTCTTTCCCTTTAGGTTTTACCCCAACAATGTTTTCATTAGTTTCGCTCACTCTCGAAATCAAGCATTTTACAGCAGGTTGGAGCAGCCTGTATCTCAGCACAGGAATAAGGTAGGGAAGAATTCTAAGGATCATTTTGACTGCCTCCAGAAGTTAGATCAGATGGCAAATTGGATTTGGTGCTAGGTCTTTCCCTTTAGGTTTTACCCCAACAATGTTTTCATTAGTTTCGCTCACTCTCGAAATCAAGCATTTTACAGCAGGTTGGAGCAGCCTGTATCTCAGCACAGGAATAAGGTAGGGAAGAATTCTAAGGATCATTTTGACTGCCTCCAGAAGTTAGATCAGATGGCAAATTGGATTTGGTGCTAGGTCTTTCCCTTTAGGTTTTACCCCAACAATGTTTTCATTAGTTTCGCTCACTCTCGAAATCAAGCATTTTACAGCAGGTTGGAGCAGCCTGTATCTCAGCACAGGAATAAGGTAGGGAAGAATTCTAAGGATCATTTTGACTGCCTCCAGAAGTTAGATCAGATGGCAAATTGGATTTGGTGCTAGGTCTTTCCCTTTAGGTTTTACCCCAACAATGTTTTCATTAGTTTCGCTCACTCTCGAAATCAAGCATTTTACAGCAGGTTGGAGCAGCCTGTATCTCAGCACAGGAATAAGGTAGGGAAGAATTCTAAGGATCATTTTGACTGCCTCCAGAAGTTAGATCAGATGGCAAATTGGATTTGGTGCTAGGTCTTTCCCTTTAGGTTTTACCCCAACAATGTTTTCATTAGTTTCGCTCACTCTCGAAATCAAGCATTTTACAGCAGGTTGGAGCAGCCTGTATCTCAGCACAGGAATAAGGTAGGGAAGAATTCTAAGGCTCATTTTGACTGCCTCCAGAAGTTAGATCAGATGGCAAATTGGATTTGGTGCTAGGTCTTTCCCTTTAGGTTTTACCCCAACAATGTTTTCATTAGTTTCGCTCACTCTCGAAATCAAGCATTTTACAGCAGGTTGGAGCAGCCTGTATCTCAGCACAGGAATAAGGTAGGGAAGAATTCTAAGGATCATTTTGACTGCCTCCAGAAGTTAGTTCAGATGGCCAATGCAATTTGGTGCTAGGCCTTTCCCTTTAGGTTTTACCCCAACAATGTTTTCATTAGTTTCGCTCACTCTCGAAATCAAGCATTTTACAGCAGGTTGGAGCAGCCTGTATCTCAGCACAGGAATAAGGTAGGGAAGAATTCTAAGGATCATTTTGACTGCCTCCAGAAGTTAGATCAGATGGCAAATTGGATTTGGTGCTAGGTCTTTCCCTTTAGGTTTTACCCCAACAATGTTTTCATTAGTTTCGCTCACTCTCGAAATCAAGCATTTTACAGCAGGTTGGAGCAGCCTGTATCTCAGCACAGGAATAAGGTAGGGAAGAATTCTAAGGATCATTTTGACTGCCTCCAGAAGTTAGATCAGATGGCAAATTGGATTTGGTGCTAGGTCTTTCCCTTTAGGTTTTACCCCAACAATGTTTTCATTAGTTTCGCTCACTCTCGAAATCAAGCATTTTACAGCAGGTTGGAGCAGCCTGTATCTCAGCACAGGAATAAGGTAGGGAAGAATTCAAATACTCATTTTGACTGCCTCCAGAAGTTAGATCAGATGGCAAATTGGATTTGGTGCTAGGTCTTTCCCTTTAGGTTTTACCCCAACAATGTTTTCATTAGTTTCGCTCACTCTCGAAATCAAGCATTTTACAGCAGGTTGGAGCAGCCTGTATCTCAGCACAGGAATAAGGTAGGGAAGAATTCTAAGGATCATTTTGACTGCCTCCAGAAGTTAGATCAGATGGCAAATTGGATTTGGTGCTAGGTCTTTCCCTTTAGGTTTTACCCCAACAATGTTTTCATTAGTTTCGCTCACTCTCGAAATCAAGCATTTTACAGCAGGTTGGAGCAGCCTGTATCTCAGCACAGGAATAAGGTAGGGAAGAATTCTAAGGATCATTTTGACTGCCTCCAGAAGTTAGATCAGATGGCAAATTGGATTTGGTGCTAGGTCTTTCCCTTTAGGTTTTACCCCAACAATGTTTTCATTAGTTTCGCTCACTCTCGAAATCAAGCATTTTACAGCAGGTTGGAGCAGCCTGTATCTCAGCACAGGAATAAGGTAGGGAAGAATTCTAAGGATCATTTTGACTGCCTCCAGAAGTTAGATCAGATGGCAAATTGGATTTGGTGCTAGGTCTTTCCCTTTAGGTTTTACCCCAACAATGTTTTCATTAGTTTCGCTCACTCTCGAAATCAAGCATTTTACAGCAGGTTGGAGCAGCCTGTATCTCAGCACAGGAATAAGGTAGGGAAGAATTCTAAGGCTCATTTTGACTGCCTCCAGAAGTTAGATCAGATGGCAAATTGGATTTGGTGCTAGGTCTTTCCCTTTAGGTTTTACCCCAACAATGTTTTCATTAGTTTCGCTTACTCTCGAAATCAAGCATTTTACAGCAGGTTGGAGCAGCCGGTATCTCAGCACAGGAATAAGGTAGGGAAGAATTCTAAGGATCATTTTGACTGCCTCCAGAAGTTAGATCAGATGGCAAATTGGATTTGGTGCTAGGTCTTTCCCTTTAGGTTTTACCCCAACAATGTTTTCATTAGTTTCGCTCACTCTCGAAATCAAGCATTTTACAGCAGGTTGGAGCAGCCTGTATCTCAGCACAGGAATAAGGTAGGGAAGAATTCTAAGGATCATTTTGACTGCCTCCAGAAGTTAGATCAGATGGCAAATTGGATTTGGTGCTAGGTCTTTCCCTTTAGGTTTTACCCCAACAATGTTTTCATCAGTTTCGCTCACTCTCGAAATCAAGCATTTTACAGCAGGTTGGAGCAGCCTGTATCTCAGCACAGGAATAAGGTAGGGAAGAATTCTAAGGATCATTTTGACTGCCTCCAGAAGTTAGATCAGATGGCAAATTGGATTTGGTGCTAGGTCTTTCCCTTTAGGTTTTACCCCAACAATGTTTTCATTAGTTTCGCTCACTCTCGAAATCAAGCATTTTACAGCAGGTTGGAGCAGCCTGTATCTCAGCACAGGAATAAGGTAGGGAAGAATTCTAAGGATCATTTTGACTGCCTCCAGAAGTTAGATCAGATGGCAAATTGGATTTGGTGCTAGGTCTTTCCCTTTAGGTTTTACCCCAACAATGTTTTCATCAGTTTCGCTCACTCTCGAAATCAAGCATTTTACAGCAGGTTGGAGCAGCCTGTATCTCAGCACAGGAATAAGGTAGGGAAGAATTCTAAGGATCATTTTGACTGCCTCCAGAAGTTAGATCAGATGGCAAATTGGATTTGGTGCTAGGTCTTTCCCTTTAGGTTTTACCCCAACAATGTTTTCATTAGTTTCGCTCACTCTCGAAATCAAGCATTTTACAGCAGGTTGGAGCAGCCTGTATCTCAGCACAGGAATAAGGTAGGGAAGAATTCTAAGGATCATTTTGACTGCCTCCAGAAGTTAGATCAGATGGCAAATTGGATTTGGTGCTAGGTCTTTCCCTTTAGGTTTTACCCCAACAATGTTTTCATTAGTTTCGCTCACTCTCGAAATCAAGCATTTTACAGCAGGTTGGAGCAGCCTGTATCTCAGCACAGGAATAAGGTAGGGAAGAATTCTAAGGCTCATTTTGACTGCCTCCAGAAGTTAGATCAGATGGCAAATTGGATTTGGTGCTAGGTCTTTCCCTTTAGGTTTTACCCCAACAATGTTTTCATTAGTTTCGCTCACTCTCGAAATCAAGCATTTTACAGCAGGTTGGAGCAGCCTGTATCTCAGCACAGGAATAAGGTAGGGAAGAATTCTAAGGATCATTTTGACTGCCTCCAGAAGTTAGATCAGATGGCAAATTGGATTTGGTGCTAGGTCTTTCCCTTTAGGTTTTACCCCAACAATGTTTTCATCAGTTTCGCTCACTCTCGAAATCAAGCATTTTACAGCAGGTTGGAGCAGCCTGTATCTCAGCACAGGAATAAGGTAGGGAAGAATTCTAAGGATCATTTTGACTGCCTCCAGAAGTTAGATCAGATGGCAAATTGGATTTGGTGCTAGGTCTTTCCCTTTAGGTTTTACCCCAACAATGTTTTCATTAGTTTCGCTCACTCTCGAAATCAAGCATTTTACAGCAGGTTGGAGCAGCCTGTATCTCAGCACAGGAATAAGGTAGGGAAGAATTCTAAGGCTCATTTTGACTGCCTCCAGAAGTTAGATCAGATGGCAAATTGGATTTGGTGCTAGGTCTTTCCCTTTAGGTTTTACCCCAACAATGTTTTCATTAGTTTCGCTCACTCTCGAAATCAAGCATTTTACAGCAGGTTGGAGCAGCCTGTATCTCAGCACAGGAATAAGGTAGGGAAGAATTCTAAGGATCATTTTGACTGCCTCCAGAAGTTAGATCAGATGGCCAATGCAATTTGGTGCTAGGTCTTTCCCTTTAGGTTTTACCCCAACAATGTTTTCATCAGTTTCGCTCACTCTCGAAATCAAGCATTTTACAGCAGGTTGGAGCAGCCTGTATCTCAGCACAGGAATAAGGTAGGGAAGAATTCTAAGGATCATTTTGACTGCCTCCAGAAGTTAGATCAGATGGCAAATTGGATTTGGTGCTAGGTCTTTCCCTTTAGGTTTTACCCCAACAATGTTTTCATTAGTTTCGCTCACTCTCGAAATCAAGCATTTTACAGCAGGTTGGAGCAGCCTGTATCTCAGCACAGGAATAAGGTAGGGAAGAATTCTAAGGCTCATTTTGACTGCCTCCAGAAGTTAGATCAGATGGCAAATTGGATTTGGTGCTAGGTCTTTCCCTTTAGGTTTTACCCCAACAATGTTTTCATTAGTTTCGCTCACTCTCGAAATCAAGCATTTTACAGCAGGTTGGAGCAGCCTGTATCTCAGCACAGGAATAAGGTAGGGAAGAATTCTAAGGATCATTTTGACTGCCTCCAGAAGTTAGATCAGATGGCAAATTGGATTTGGTGCTAGGTCTTTCCCTTTAGGTTTTACCCCAACAATGTTTTCATTAGTTTCGCTCACTCTCGAAATCAAGCATTTTACAGCAGGTTGGAGCAGCCTGTATCTCAGCACAGGAATAAGGTAGGGAAGAATTCTAAAGATCATTTTGACTGCCTCCAGAAGTTAGATCAGATGGCAAATTGGATTTGGTGCTAGGTCTTTCCCTTTAGGTTTTACCCCAACAATGTTTTCATTAGTTTCGCCCACTCTCGAAATCAAGCATTTTACAGCAGGTTGGAGCAGCCTGTATCTCAGCACAGGAATAAGGTAGGGAAGAATTCTAAGGATCATTTTGACTGCCTCCAGAAGTTAGATCAGATGGCAAATTGGATTTGGTGCTAGGTCTTTCCCTTTAGGTTTTACCCCAACAATGTTTTCATTAGTTTCGCTCACTCTCGAAATCAAGCATTTTACAGCAGGTTGGAGCAGCCTGTATCTCAGCACAGGAATAAGGTAGGGAAGAATTCAAATACTCATTTTGACTGCCTCCAGAAGTTAGATCAGATGGCAAATTGGATTTGGTGCTAGGTCTTTCCCTTTAGGTTTTACCCCAACAATGTTTTCATTAGTTTTGCTCACTCTCGAAATCAAGCATTTTACAGCAGGTTGGAGCAGCCTGTATCTCAGCACAGGAATAAGGTAGGGAAGAATTCAAATACTCATTTTGACTGCCTCCAGAAGTTAGATCAGATGGCAAATTGGATTTGGTGCTAGGTCTTTCCCTTTAGGTTTTACCCCAACAATGTTTTCATTAGTTTCGCTCACTCTCGAAATCAAGCATTTTACAGCAGGTTGGAGCAGCCTGTATCTCAGCACAGGAATAAGGTAGGGAAGAATTCTAAGGATCATTTTGACTGCCTCCAGAAGTTAGATCAGATGGCCAATGCAATTTGGTGCTAGGTCTTTCCCTTTAGGTTTTACCCCAACAATGTTTTCATCAGTTTCGCTCACTCTCGAAATCAAGCATTTTACAGCAGGTTGGAGCAGCCTGTATCTCAGCACAGGAATAAGGTAGGGAAGAATTCTAAGGATCATTTTGACTGCCTCCAGAAGTTAGATCAGATGGCCAATGCAATTTGGTGCTAGGCCTTTCCCTTTAGGTTTTACCCCAACAATGTTTTCATTAGTTTCGCTCACTCTCGAAATCAAGCATTTTACAGCAGGTTGGAGCAGCCTGTATCTCAGCACAGGAATAAGGTAGGGAAGAATTCTAAGGATCATTTTGACTGCCTCCAGAAGTTAGATCAGATGGCAAATTGGATTTGGTGCTAGGTCTTTCCCTTTAGGTTTTACCCCAACAATGTTTTCATTAGTTTCGCTCACTCTCGAAATCAAGCATTTTACAGCAGGTTGGAGCAGCCTGTATCTCAGCACAGGAATAAGGTAGGGAAGAATTCTAAGGATCATTTTGACTGCCTCCAGAAGTTAGATCAGATGGCCAATGCAATTTGGTGCTAGGTCTTTCCCTTTAGGTTTTACCCCAACAATGTTTTCATCAGTTTCGCTCACTCTCGAAATCAAGCATTTTACAGCAGGTTGGAGCAGCCTGTATCTCAGCACAGGAATAAGGTAGGGAAGAATTCTAAGGATCATTTTGACTGCCTCCAGAAGTTAGATCAGATGGCAAATTGGATTTGGTGCTAGGTCTTTCCCTTTAGGTTTTACCCCAACAATGTTTTCATTAGTTTCGCTCACTCTCGAAATCAAGCATTTTACAGCAGGTTGGAGCAGCCTGTATCTCAGCACAGGAATAAGGTAGGGAAGAATTCTAAGGATCATTTTGACTGCCTCCAGAAGTTAGATCAGATGGCAAATTGGATTTGGTGCTAGGTCTTTCCCTTTAGGTTTTACCCCAACAATGTTTTCATTAGTTTCGCTCACTCTCGAAATCAAGCATTTTACAGCAGGTTGGAGCAGCCTGTATCTCAGCACAGGAATAAGGTAGGGAAGAATTCTAAGGATCATTTTGACTGCCTCCAGAAGTTAGATCAGATGGCAAATTGGATTTGGTGCTAGGTCTTTCCCTTTAGGTTTTACCCCAACAATGTTTTCATTAGTTTCGCTCACTCTCGAAATCAAGCATTTTACAGCAGGTTGGAGCAGCCTGTATCTCAGCACAGGAATAAGGTAGGGAAGAATTCAAATACTCATTTTGACTGCCTCCAGAAGTTAGATCAGATGGCAAATTGGATTTGGTGCTAGGTCTTTCCCTTTAGGTTTTACCCCAACAATGTTTTCATTAGTTTCGCTCACTCTCGAAATCAAGCATTTTACAGCAGGTTGGAGCAGCCTGCATCTCAGCACAGGAATAAGGTAGGGAAGAATTCAAATACTCATTTTGACTGCCTCCAGAAGTTAGATCAGATGGCAAATTGGATTTGGTGCTAGGTCTTTCCCTTTAGGTTTTACCCCAACAATGTTTTCATTAGTTTCGCTCACTCTCGAAATCAAGCATTTTACAGCAGGTTGGAGCAGCCTGTATCTCAGCACAGGAATAAGGTAGGGAAGAATTCTAAGGATCATTTTGACTGCCTCCAGAAGTTAGATCAGATGGCAAATTGGATTTGGTGCTAGGTCTTTCCCTTTAGGTTTTACCCCAACAATGTTTTCATTAGTTTCGCTCACTCTCGAAATCAAGCATTTTACAGCAGGTTGGAGCAGCCTGTATCTCAGCACAGGAATAAGGTAGGGAAGAATTCTAAGGATCATTTTGACTGCCTCCAGAAGTTAGATCAGATGGCAAATTGGATTTGGTGCTAGGTCTTTCCCTTTAGGTTTTACCCCAACAATGTTTTCATTAGTTTCGCTCACTCTCGAAATCAAGCATTTTACAGCAGGTTGGAGCAGCCTGTATCTCAGCACAGGAATAAGGTAGGGAAGAATTCTAAGGATCATTTTGACTGCCTCCAGAAGTTAGATCAGATGGCAAATTGGATTTGGTGCTAGGTCTTTCCCTTTAGGTTTTACCCCAACAATGTTTTCATTAGTTTCGCTCACTCTCGAAATCAAGCATTTTACAGCAGGTTGGAGCAGCCTGTATCTCAGCACAGGAATAAGGTAGGGAAGAATTCTAAGGATCATTTTGACTGCCTCCAGAAGTTAGATCAGATGGCAAATTGGATTTGGTGCTAGGTCTTTCCCTTTAGGTTTTACCCCAACAATGTTTTCATTAGTTTCGCTCACTCTCGAAATCAAGCATTTTACAGCAGGTTGGAGCAGCCTGTATCTCAGCACAGGAATAAGGTAGGGAAGAATTCTAAGGATCATTTTGACTGCCTCCAGAAGTTAGATCAGATGGCAAATTGGATTTGGTGCTAGGTCTTTCCCTTTAGGTTTTACCCCAACAATGTTTTCATTAGTTTCGCTCACTCTCGAAATCAAGCATTTTACAGCAGGTTGGAGCAGCCTGTATCTCAGCACAGGAATAAGGTAGGGAAGAATTCTAAGGATCATTTTGACTGCCTCCAGAAGTTAGATCAGATGGCCAATGCAATTTGGTGCTAGGTCTTTCCCTTTAGGTTTTACCCCAAAAATGTTTTCATTAGTTTCACTCACTCTCGAAATCAAGCATTTTACAGCAGGTTGGAGCAGCCTGTATCTCAGCACAGGAATAAGGTAGGGAAGAATTCTAAGGATCACTTTGACTGCCTCCAGAAGTTAGATCAGATGGCAAATTGGATTTGGTGCTAGGTCTTTCCCTTTAGGTTTTACCCCAACAATGTTTTCATTAGTTTCGCTCACTCTCGAAATCAAGCATTTTACAGCAGGTTGGAGCAGCCTGTATCTCAGCACAGGAATAAGGTAGGGAAGAATTCTAAGGCTCATTTTGACTGCCTCCAGAAGTTAGATCAGATGGCAAATTGGATTTGGTGCTAGGTCTTTCCCTTTAGGTTTTACCCCAACAATGTTTTCATTAGTTTCGCTCACTCTCGAAATCAAGCATTTTACAGCAGGTTGGAGCAGCCTGTATCTCAGCACAGGAATAAGGTAGGGAAGAATTCTAAGGATCATTTTGACTGCCTCCAGAAGTTAGATCAGATGGCAAATTGGATTTGGTGCTAGGTCTTTCCCTTTAGGTTTTACCCCAACAATGTTTTCATTAGTTTCGCTCACTCTCGAAATCAAGCATTTTACAGCAGGTTGGAGCAGCCTGTATCTCAGCACAGGAATAAGGTAGGGAAGAATTCTAAGGATCATTTTGACTGCCTCCAGAAGTTAGATCAGATGGCAAATTGGATTTGGTGCTAGGTCTTTCCCTTTAGGTTTTACCCCAACAATGTTTTCATTAGTTTCGCTCACTCTCGAAATCAAGCATTTTACAGCAGGTTGGAGCAGCCTGTATCTCAGCACAGGAATAAGGTAGGGAAGAATTCTAAGGATCATTTTGACTGCCTCCAGAAGTTAGATCAGATGGCAAATTGGATTTGGTGCTAGGTCTTTCCCTTTAGGTTTTACCCCAACAATGTTTTCATTAGTTTCGCTCACTCTCGAAATCAAGCATTTTACAGCAGGTTGGAGCAGCCTGTATCTCAGCACAGGAATAAGGTAGGGAAGAATTCTAAGGATCATTTTGACTGCCTCCAGAAGTTAGATCTGGATTTGGTGCTAGGTCTTTCCCTTTAGGTTTTACCCCAACAATGTTTTCATTAGTTTCGCTCACTCTCGAAATCAAGCATTTTACAGCAGGTTGGAGCAGCCTGTATCTCAGCACAGGAATAAGGTAGGGAAGAATTCTAAGGATCATTTTGACTGCCTCCAGAAGTTAGATCAGATGGCAAATTGGATTTGGTGCTAGGTCTTTCCCTTTAGGTTTTACCCCAACAATGTTTTCATTAGTTTCGCTCACTCTCGAAATCAAGCATTTTACAGCAGGTTGGAGGCAGCCTGTATCTCAGCACAGGAATAAGGTAGGGAAGAATTCTAAGGATCATTTTGACTGCCTCCAGAAGTTAGATCAGATGGCAAATTGGATTTGGTGCTAGGTCTTTCCCTTTAGGTTTTATCCCAACAATGTTTTCATTAGTTTCGCTCACTTCTCGAAATCAAGCATTTTACAGCAGGTTGGAGCAGCCTGTATCTCAGCACAGGAATAAGGTAGGGAAGAATTCTAAGGGATCATTTTGACTGCCTCCAGAAGTTAGATCAGATGGCAAATTGGATTTGGTGCTAGGTCTTTCCCTTTAGGTTTTACCCCAACAATGTTTTCATTAGTTTCGCTCACCTCTCGAAATCAAGCATTTTACAGCAGGTTGGAGCAGCCTGTATCTCAGCACAGGAATAAGGTAGGGAAGAATTCTAAGGATCATTTTGACTGCCTCCAGAAGTTAGATCAGATGGCAAATTGGAATTGGTGCTAGGTCCTTCCCTTTAGGTTTTACCCCAACAATGTTTTCATTAGTTTCGCTCACTCTCGAAATCAAGCATTTTACAGCAGGTTGGAGCAGCCTGTATCTCAGCACAGGAATAAGGTAGGGAAGAATTCTAAGGATCATTTTTGACTGCCTCCAGAAGTTAGATCAGATGGCAAATTGGATTTGGTGCTAGGTCTTTCCCTTTAGGTTTTACCCCAACAATGTTTTCATTAGTTTCGCTCACTCTCGAAATCAAGCATTTTACAGCAGGTTGGAGCAGCCCTGTATCTCAGCACACGAATAAGGTAGGGAAGAATTCAAATACTCATTTTGACTGCCTCCAGAAGTTAGATCAGATGGCAAATTGGATTTGGTGCTAGGTCTTTCCCTTTAGGTTTTACCCCAACAATGTTTTCATTAGTTTCGCTCACCTCTCGAAATCAAGCATTTTACAGCAGGTTGGAGCAGCCTGTATCTCAGCACGGGAATAAGGTAGGGAAGAATTCTAAGGATCATTTTGACTGCCTCCAGAAGTTAGATCAGATGGCAAATTGGATTTGGTGCTAGGTCTTTCCCTTTAGGTTTTACCCCAACAATGTTTTCATTAGTTTCGCTCACCACTCTCGAAATCAAGCATTTTACAGCAGGTTGGAGCAGCCTGTATCTCAGCACAGGAATAAGGTAGGGAAGAATTCTAAGGCTCATTTTGACTGCCTCCAGAAGTTAGATCAGATGGCAAATTGGATTTGGTGCTAGGTCTTTCCCTTTAGGTTTTACCCCAACAATGTTTTCATTAGTTTCGCTCACTCTCGAAATCAAGCATTTTTACAGCAGGTTGGAGCAGCCTGTATCTCAGCACAGGAATAAGGTAGGGAAGAATTCTAAGGCTCATTTTGACTGCCTCCAGAAGTTAGATCAGATGGCAAATTGGATTGGTGCTAGGTCTTTCCCTTTAGGTTTTTACCCCAACAATGTTTTCATTAGTTTCGCTCACTCTCGAAATCAAGCATTTTACAGCAGGTTGGGAGCAGCCTGTATCTCAGCACAGGAATAAGGTAGGGAAGAATTCTAAGGATCATTTTGACTGCCTCCAGAAGTTAGATCAGATGGCACATTGGATTTGGTGCTAGGGCCTTTCCCTTTAGGTTTTACCCCAACAATGTTTTCATTAGTTTCGCTCACTCTCGAAATCAAGCATTTTACAGCAGGTTGGAGCAGCCTGAATCTCAGCACAGGAATAAGGTAGGGAAGAATTCTAAGGATCATTTTGACTGCCTCCAGAAGTTAGATCAGATGGCAAATTGGATTTGGTGCTAGGTCTTTCCCTTTAGGGTTTTACCCCAACAATGTTTTCATTAGTTTCGCTCACTCTCGAAATCAAGCATTTTACAGCAGGTTGGAGCAGCCTGTATCTCAGCACAGGAATAAGGTAGGGAAGAATTCAAATACTCATTTTGACTGCCTCCAGAAGTTAGATCAGATGGCAAATTGGATTTGGTGCTAGGCCTTTCCCTTTTTTTTACCCTTTAGGTTTTACCCCAACAATGTTTTCATTAGTTTCGCTCACTCTCGAAATCAAGCATTTTTACAGCAGGTTGGAGCAGCCTGTATCTCAGCACAGGAATAAGGTAGGGAAGAATTCTAAGGATCATTTTGACTGCCTCCAGAAGTTAGATCAGATGGCAAATTGGATTTGGTGCTAGGTCTTTCCCTTTAGGTTTTACCCCAACAATGTTTTCATTAGTTTCTCTCACTCTCGAAATCAAGCATTTTACAGCAGGTTGGAGCAGCCTGTATCTCAGCACAGGAATAAGGTAGGGAAGAATTCTAAGGATCATTTTGACTGCCTCCAGAAGTTAGATCAGATGGCAAATTGGATTTGGTGCTAGGTCTTTCCCTTTAGGTTTTACCCCAACAATGTTTTCATTAGTTTCGCTCACTCTCGAAATCAAGCATTTTGCAGCAGGTTGGAGCAGCCTGTATCTCAGCACAGGAATAAGGTAGGGAAGAATTCTAAGGATCATTTTGACTGCCTTCCAGAAGTTAGATCAGATGGCAAATTGGATTTGGTGCTAGGTCTTTCCCTTTAGGTTTTACCCCAACAATGTTTTCATTAGTTTCGCTCACTCTCGAAATCAAGCATTTTACAGCAGGTTGGAGCAGCCTGTATCTCAGCACAGGAATAAGGTAGGGAAGAATTCTAAGGATCATTTTGACTGCCTCCAGAAGTTAGATCAGATGGCAAATTGGATTTGGTGCTAGGTCTTTCCCTTTAGGTTTTACCCCCAACAATGTTTTCATTAGTTTCGCTCACTCTCGAAATCAAGCATTTTACAGCAGGTTGGAGCAGCCTGTATCTCAGCACAGGAATAAGGTAGGGAAGAATTCTCAGGATCATTTTGACTGCCTCCAGAAGTTAGATCAGATGGCAAATTGGATTTGGTGCTAGGTCTTTCCCTTTAGGTTTTACCCCAACAATGTTTTCATTAGTTTCGCTCACTCTCGAAATCAAGCATTTTACAGCAGGTTGGAGCAGCCTGTATCTCAGCACAGGAATAAGGTAGGGAAGAATTCTAAGGATCATTTTGACTGCCTCCAGAAGTTAGATCAGATGGCCAATGGAATTTGGTGCTAGGGTCTTTCCCTTTAGGTTTTACCCCAACAATGTTTTCATTAGTTTCGCTCACTCTCGAAATCAAGCATTTTACAGCAGGTTGGAGCAGCCTGTATCTCAGCACAGGAATAAGGTAGGGAAGAATTCTAAGGATCATTTTGACTGCCTCCAGAAGTTAGATCAGATGGCAAATTGGATTTGGTGCTAGGTCTTTCCCTTTAGGTTTTACCCCAACAATGTTTTCATTAGTTTCGCTCACTCTCGAAATCAAGCATTTTACAGCAGGTTGGAGCAGCCTGTATCTCAGCACAGGAATAAGGTAGGGAAGAATTCTAAGGATCATTTTGACTGCCTCCAGAAGTTAGATCAGATGGCAAATTGGATTTGGTGCTAGGTCTTTCCCTTTAGGTTTTACCCCAACAATGTTTTCATTAGTTTCGCTCACTCTCGAAATCAAGCATTTTACAGCAGGTTGGAGCAGCCTGTATCTCAGCACAGGAATAAGGTAGGGAAGAATTCTAAGGATCATTTTGACTGCCTCCAGAAGTTAGATCAGATGGCAAATTGGATTTGGTGCTAGGTCTTTCCCTTTAGGTTTTACCCCAACAATGTTTTCATTAGTTTCGCTCACTCTCGAAATCAAGCATTTTACAGCAGGTTGGAGCAGCCTGTATCTCAGCACAGGAATAAGGTAGGGAAGAATTCTAAGGATCATTTTGACTGCCTCCAGAAGTTAGATCAGATGGCAAATTGGATTTGGTGCTAGGTCTTTCCCTTTAGGTTTTACCCCAACAATGTTTTCATTAGTTTCGCTCACTCTCGAAATCAAGCATTTTTACAGCAGGTTGGAGCAGCCTGTATCTCAGCACAGGAATAAGGTAGGGAAGAATTCTAAGGCTCATTTTGACTGCCTCCAGAAGTTAGATCAGATGGCAAATTGGATTTGGTGCTAGGTCTTTCCCTTTAGGTTTTACCCCAACAATGTTTTCATTAGTTTCGCTCACTCTCGAAATCAAGCATTTTACAGCAGGTTGGAGCAGCCTGTATCTCAGCACAGGAATAAGGTAGGGAAGAATTCTAAGGATCATTTTGACTGCCTCCAGAAGTTAGATCAGATGGCAAATTGGATTTGGTGCTAGGTCTTTCCCTTTAGGTTTTACCCCAACAATGTTTTCATTAGTTTCGCTCACTCTCGAAATCAAGCATTTTACAGCAGGTTGGAGCAGCCTGTATCTCAGCACAGGAATAAGGTAGGGGAAGAATTCTAAGGATCATTTTGACTGCCTCCAGAAGTTAGATCAGATGGCCAATGGAATTTGGTGCTAGGTCTTTCCCTTTAGGTTTTACCCCCAACAATGTTTTCATTAGTTTCGCTCACTCTCGAAATCAAGCATTTTACAGCAGGTTGGAGCAGCCTGTATCTCAGCACAGGAATAAGGTAGGGAAGAATTCTAAGGATCATTTTGACTGCCTCCAGAAGTTAGATCAGATGGCAAATTGGATTTGGTGCTAGGTCTTTCCCTTTAGGTTTTACCCCAACAATGTTTTCATTAGTTTCGCTCACTCTCGAAATCAAGCATTTTACAGCAGGTTGGAGCAGCCTGTATCTCAGCACAGGAATAAGGTAGGGAAGAATTCTAAGGCTCATTTTGACTGCCTCCAGAAGTTAGATCAGATGGCAAATTGGATTTGGTGCTAGGTCTTTCCCTTTAGGTTTTACCCCAACAATGTTTTCATTAGTTTCGCTCACTCTCGAAATCAAGCATTTTACAGCAGGTTGGAGCAGCCTGTATCTCAGCACAGGAATAAGGTAGGGAAGAATTCAAATACTCATTTTGACTGCCTCCAGAAGTTAGATCAGATGGCAAATTGGATTTGGTGCTAGGTCTTTCCCTTTAGGTTTTACCCCAACAATGTTTTCATTAGTTTCGCTCACTCTCGAAATCAAGCATTTTGCAGCAGGTTGGAGCAGCCTGTATCTCAGCACAGGAATAAGGTAGGGAAGAATTCTAAGGATCATTTTGACTGCCTCCAGAAGTTAGATCAGATGGCAAATTGGATTTGGTGCTAGGTCTTTCCCTTTAGGTTTTACCCCAACAATGTTTTCATTAGTTTCGCTCACTCTCGAAATCAAGCATTTTACAGCAGGTTGGAGCAGCCTGTATCTCAGCACAGGAATAAGGTAGGGAAGAATTCTAAGGATCATTTTGACTGCCTCCAGAAGTTAGATCAGATGGCAAATTGGATTTGGTGCTAGGTCTTTCCCTTTAGGTTTTACCCCAACAATGTTTTCATTAGTTTCGCTCACTCTCGAAATCAAGCATTTTACAGCAGGTTGGAGCAGCCTGTATCTCAGCACAGGAATAAGGTAGGGAAGAATTCTCAGGATCATTTTGACTGCCTCCAGAAGTTAGATCAGATGGCAAATTGGATTTGGTGCTAGGTCTTTCCCTTTAGGTTTTACCCCAACAATGTTTTCATTAGTTTCGCTCACTCTCGAAATCAAGCATTTTACAGCAGGTTGGAGCAGCCTGTATCTCAGCACAGGAATAAGGTAGGGAAGAATTCTAAGGATCATTTTGACTGCCTCCAGAAGTTAGATCAGATGGCCAATGGAATTTGGTGCTAGGTCTTTCCCTTTAGGTTTTACCCCAACAATGTTTTCATTAGTTTCGCTCACTCTCGAAATCAAGCATTTTACAGCAGGTTGGAGCAGCCTGTATCTCAGCACAGGAATAAGGTAGGGAAGAATTCTAAGGATCATTTTGACTGCCTCCAGAAGTTAGATCAGATGGCAAATTGGATTTGGTGCTAGGTCTTTCCCTTTAGGTTTTACCCCAACAATGTTTTCATTAGTTTCGCTCACTCTCGAAATCAAGCATTTTACAGCAGGTTGGAGCAGCCTGTATCTCAGCACAGGAATAAGGTAGGGAAGAATTCTAAGGATCATTTTGACTGCCTCCAGAAGTTAGATCAGATGGCAAATTGGATTTGGTGCTAGGTCTTTCCCTTTAGGTTTTACCCCAACAATGTTTTCATTAGTTTCGCTCACTCTCGAAATCAAGCATTTTACAGCAGGTTGGAGCAGCCTGTATCTCAGCACAGGAATAAGGTAGGGAAGAATTCTAAGGATCATTTTGACTGCCTCCAGAAGTTAGATCAGATGGCAAATTGGATTTGGTGCTAGGTCTTTCCCTTTAGGTTTTACCCCAACAATGTTTTCATTAGTTTCGCTCACTCTCGAAATCAAGCATTTTACAGCAGGTTGGAGCAGCCTGTATCTCAGCACAGGAATAAGGTAGGGAAGAATTCTAAGGATCATTTTGACTGCCTCCAGAAGTTAGATCAGATGGCAAATTGGATTTGGTGCTAGGTCTTTCCCTTTAGGTTTTACCCCAACAATGTTTTCATTAGTTTCGCTCACTCTCGAAATCAAGCATTTTACAGCAGGTTGGAGCAGCCTGTATCTCAGCACAGGAATAAGGTAGGGAAGAATTCTAAGGCTCATTTTGACTGCCTCCAGAAGTTAGATCAGATGGCAAATTGGATTTGGTGCTAGGTCTTTCCCTTTAGGTTTTACCCCAACAATGTTTTCATTAGTTTCGCTCACTCTCGAAATCAAGCATTTTACAGCAGGTTGGAGCAGCCTGTATCTCAGCACAGGAATAAGGTAGGGAAGAATTCTAAGGATCATTTTGACTGCCTCCAGAAGTTAGATCAGATGGCAAATTGGATTTGGTGCTAGGTCTTTCCCTTTAGGTTTTACCCCAACAATGTTTTCATTAGTTTCGCTCACTCTCGAAATCAAGCATTTTACAGCAGGTTGGAGCAGCCTGTATCTCAGCACAGGAATAAGGTAGGGAAGAATTCTAAGGATCATTTTGACTGCCTCCAGAAGTTAGATCAGATGGCCAATGGAATTTGGTGCTAGGTCTTTCCCTTTAGGTTTTACCCCAACAATGTTTTCATTAGTTTCGCTCACTCTCGAAATCAAGCATTTTACAGCAGGTTGGAGCAGCCTGTATCTCAGCACAGGAATAAGGTAGGGAAGAATTCTAAGGATCATTTTGACTGCCTCCAGAAGTTAGATCAGATGGCAAATTGGATTTGGTGCTAGGTCTTTCCCTTTAGGTTTTACCCCAACAATGTTTTCATTAGTTTCGCTCACTCTCGAAATCAAGCATTTTACAGCAGGTTGGAGCAGCCTGTATCTCAGCACAGGAATAAGGTAGGGAAGAATTCTAAGGCTCATTTTGACTGCCTCCAGAAGTTAGATCAGATGGCAAATTGGATTTGGTGCTAGGTCTTTCCCTTTAGGTTTTACCCCAACAATGTTTTCATTAGTTTCGCTCACTCTCGAAATCAAGCATTTTACAGCAGGTTGGAGCAGCCTGTATCTCAGCACAGGAATAAGGTAGGGAAGAATTCAAATACTCATTTTGACTGCCTCCAGAAGTTAGATCAGATGGCAAATTGGATTTGGTGCTAGGCCTTTCCCTTTAGGTTTTACCCCAACAATGTTTTCATTAGTTTCGCTCACTCTCGAAATCAAGCATTTTGCAGCAGGTTGGAGCAGCCTGTATCTCAGCACAGGAATAAGGTAGGGAAGAATTCTAAGGATCATTTTGACTGCCTCCAGAAGTTAGATCAGATGGCAAATTGGATTTGGTGCTAGGTCTTTCCCTTTAGGTTTTACCCCAACAATGTTTTCATTAGTTTCGCTCACTCTCGAAATCAAGCATTTTACAGCAGGTTGGAGCAGCCTGTATCTCAGCACAGGAATAAGGTAGGGAAGAATTCAAATACTCATTTTGACTGCCTCCAGAAGTTAGATCAGATGGCAAATTGGATTTGGTGCTAGGTCTTTCCCTTTAGGTTTTACCCCAACAATGTTTTCATTAGTTTCGCTCACTCTCGAAATCAAGCATTTTACAGCAGGTTGGAGCAGCCTGTATCTCAGCACAGGAATAAGGTAGGGAAGAATTCTAAGGATCATTTTGACTGCCTCCAGAAGTTAGATCAGATGGCAAATTGGATTTGGTGCTAGGTCTTTCCCTTTAGGTTTTACCCCAACAATGTTTTCATTAGTTTCGCTCACTCTCGAAATCAAGCATTTTACAGCAGGTTGGAGCAGCCTGTATCTCAGCACAGGAATAAGGTAGGGAAGAATTCTAAGGATCATTTTGACTGCCTCCAGAAGTTAGATCAGATGGCAAATTGGATTTGGTGCTAGGTCTTTCCCTTTAGGTTTTACCCCAACAATGTTTTCATTAGTTTCGCTCACTCTCGAAATCAAGCATTTTACAGCAGGTTGGAGCAGCCTGTATCTCAGCACAGGAATAAGGTAGGGAAGAATTCAAATACTCATTTTGACTGCCTCCAGAAGTTAGATCAGATGGCAAATTGGATTTGGTGCTAGGTCTTTCCCTTTAGGTTTTACCCCAACAATGTTTTCATTAGTTTCGCTCACTCTCGAAATCAAGCATTTTACAGCAGGTTGGAGCAGCCTGTATCTCAGCACAGGAATAAGGTAGGGAAGAATTCTAAGGATCATTTTGACTGCCTCCAGAAGTTAGATCAGATGGCAAATTGGATTTGGTGCTAGGTCTTTCCCTTTAGGTTTTACCCCAACAATGTTTTCATTAGTTTCGCTCACTCTCGAAATCAAGCATTTTACAGCAGGTTGGAGCAGCCTGTATCTCAGCACAGGAATAAGGTAGGGAAGAATTCTAAGGATCATTTTGACTGCCTCCAGAAGTTAGATCAGATGGCAAATTGGATTTGGTGCTAGGTCTTTCCCTTTAGGTTTTACCCCAACAATGTTTTCATTAGTTTCGCTCACTCTCGAAATCAAGCATTTTACAGCAGGTTGGAGCAGCCTGTATCTCAGCACAGGAATAAGGTAGGGAAGAATTCTAAGGATCATTTTGACTGCCTCCAGAAGTTAGATCAGATGGCAAATTGGATTTGGTGCTAGGTCTTTCCCTTTAGGTTTTACCCCAACAATGTTTTCATTAGTTTCGCTCACTCTCGAAATCAAGCATTTTACAGCAGGTTGGAGCAGCCTGTATCTCAGCACAGGAATAAGGTAGGGAAGAATTCTAAGGATCATTTTGACTGCCTCCAGAAGTTAGATCAGATGGCAAATGGGATTTGGTGCTAGGTCTTTCCCTTTAGGTTTTACCCCAACAATGTTTTCATTAGTTTCGCTCACTCTCGAAATCAAGCATTTTACAGCAGGTTGGAGCAGCCTGTATCTCAGCACAGGAATAAGGTAGGGAAGAATTCAAATACTCATTTTGACTGCCTCCAGAAGTTAGATCAGATGGCAAATTGGATTTGGTGCTAGGCCTTTCCCTTTAGGTTTTACCCCAACAATGTTTTCATTAGTTTCGCTCACTCTCGAAATCAAGCATTTTACAGCAGGTTGGAGCAGCCTGTATCTCAGCACAGGAATAAGGTAGGGAAGAATTCTAAGGATCATTTTGACTGCCTCCAGAAGTTAGATCAGATGGCAAATTGGATTTGGTGCTAGGTCTTTCCCTTTAGGTTTTACCCCAACAATGTTTTCATTAGTTTCTCTCACTCTCGAAATCAAGCATTTTACAGCAGGTTGGAGCAGCCTGTATCTCAGCACAGGAATAAGGTAGGGAAGAATTCTAAGGATCATTTTGACTGCCTCCAGAAGTTAGATCAGATGGCAAATTGGATTTGGTGCTAGGTCTTTCCCTTTAGGTTTTACCCCAACAATGTTTTCATTAGTTTCGCTCACACTCGAAATCAAGCATTTTGCAGCAGGTTGGAGCAGCCTGTATCTCAGCACAGGAATAAGGTAGGGAAGAATTCTAAGGATCATTTTGACTGCCTCCAGAAGTTAGATCAGATGGCAAATAGGATTTGGTGCTAGGTCTTTCCCTTTAGGTTTTACCCCAACAATGTTTTCATTAGTTTCGCTCACTCTCGAAATCAAGCATTTTACAGCAGGTTGGAGCAGCCTGTATCTCAGCACAGAAATAAGGTAGGGAAGAATTCTAAGGATCATTTTGACTGCCTCCAGAAGTTAGATCAGATGGCAAATTGGATTTGGTGCTAGGTCTTTCCCTTTAGGTTTTACCCCAACAATGTTTTCATTAGTTTCGCTCACTCTCAAAATCAAGCATTTTACAGCAGGTTGGAGCAGCCTGTATCTCAGCACAGGAATAAGGTAGGGAAGAATTCAAATACTCATTTTGACTGCCTCCAGAAGTTAGATCAGATGGCAAATTGGATTTGGTGCTAGGTCTTTCCCTTTAGGTTTTACCCCAACAATGTTTTCATTAGTTTCGCTCACTCTCGAGATCAAGCATTTTACAGCAGGTTGGAGCAGCCTGTATCTCAGCACAGGAATAAGGTAGGGAAGAATTCTAAGGATCATTTTGACTGCCTCCAGAAGTTAGATCAGATGGCAAATTGGATTTGGTGCTAGGTCTTTCCCTTTAGGTTTTACCCCAACAATGTTTTCATTAGTTTCGCTCACTCTCGAAATCAAGCATTTTACAGCAGGTTGGAGCAGCCTGTATCTCAGCACAGGAATAAGGTAGGGAAGAATTCTAAGGATCATTTTGACTGCCTCCAGAAGTTAGATCAGATGGCAAATTGGATTTGGTGCTAGGTCTTTCCCTTTAGGTTTTACCCCAACAATGTTTTCATTAGTTTCGCTCACTCTCGAAATCAAGCATTTTACAGCAGGTTGGAGCAGCCTGTATCTCAGCACAGGAATAAGGTAGGGAAGAATTCTAAGGATCATTTTGACTGCCTCCAGAAGTTAGATCAGATGGCAAATTGGATTTGGTGCTAGGTCTTTCCCTTTAGGTTTTACCCCAACAATGTTTTCATTAGTTTCGCTCACTCTCGAAATCAAGCATTTTACAGCAGGTTGGAGCAGCCTGTATCTCAGCACAGGAATAAGGTAGGGAAGAATTCTAAGGATCATTTTGACTGCCTCCAGAAGTTAGATCAGATGGCAAATTGGATTTGGTGCTAGGTCTTTCCCTTTAGGTTTTACCCCAACAATGTTTTCATTAGTTTCGCTCACTCTCGAAATCAAGCATTTTACAGCAGGTTGGAGCAGCCTGTATCTCAGCACAGGAATAAGGTAGGGAAGAATTCTAAGGATCATTTTGACTGCCTCCAGAAGTTAGATCAGATGGCAAATTGGATTTGGTGCTAGGTCTTTCCCTTTAGGTTTTACCCCAACAATGTTTTCATTAGTTTCGCTCACTCTCGAAATCAAGCATTTTACAGCAGGTTGGAGCAGCCTGTATCTCAGCACAGGAATAAGGTAGGGAAGAATTCTAAGGCTCATTTTGACTGCCTCCAGAAGTTAGATCAGATGGCAAATTGGATTTGGTGCTAGGTCTTTCCCTTTAGGTTTTACCCCAACAATGTTTTCATTAGTTTCGCTCACTCTCGAAATCAAGCATTTTACAGCAGGTTGGAGCAGCCTGTATCTCAGCACAGGAATAAGGTAGGGAAGAATTCTAAGGATCATTTTGACTGCCTCCAGAAGTTAGATCAGATGGCAAATTGGATTTGGTGCTAGGTCTTTCCCTTTAGGTTTTACCCCAACAATGTTTTCATTAGTTTCGCTCACTCTCGAAATCAAGCATTTTACAGCAGGTTGGAGCAGCCTGTATCTCAGCACAGGAATAAGGTAGGGAAGAATTCTAAGGATCATTTTGACTGCCTCCAGAAGTTAGATCAGATGGCCAATGGAATTTGGTGCTAGGTCTTTCCCTTTAGGTTTTACCCCAACAATGTTTTCATTAGTTTCGCTCACTCTCGAAATCAAGCATTTTACAGCAGGTTGGAGCAGCCTGTATCTCAGCACAGGAATAAGGTAGGGAAGAATTCTAAGGATCATTTTGACTGCCTCCAGAAGTTAGATCAGATGGCAAATTGGATTTGGTGCTAGGTCTTTCCCTTTAGGTTTTACCCCAACAATGTTTTCATTAGTTTCGCTCACTCTCGAAATCAAGCATTTTACAGCAGGTTGGAGCAGCCTGTATCTCAGCACAGGAATAAGGTAGGGAAGAATTCTAAGGCTCATTTTGACTGCCTCCAGAAGTTAGATCAGATGGCAAATTGGATTTGGTGCTAGGTCTTTCCCTTTAGGTTTTACCCCAACAATGTTTTCATTAGTTTCGCTCACTCTCGAAATCAAGCATTTTACAGCAGGTTGGAGCAGCCTGTATCTCAGCACAGGAATAAGGTAGGGAAGAATTCAAATACTCATTTTGACTGCCTCCAGAAGTTAGATCAGATGGCAAATTGGATTTGGTGCTAGGCCTTTCCCTTTAGGTTTTACCCCAACAATGTTTTCATTAGTTTCGCTCACTCTCGAAATCAAGCATTTTGCAGCAGGTTGGAGCAGCCTGTATCTCAGCACAGGAATAAGGTAGGGAAGAATTCTAAGGATCATTTTGACTGCCTCCAGAAGTTAGATCAGATGGCAAATTGGATTTGGTGCTAGGTCTTTCCCTTTAGGTTTTACCCCAACAATGTTTTCATTAGTTTCGCTCACTCTCGAAATCAAGCATTTTACAGCAGGTTGGAGCAGCCTGTATCTCAGCACAGGAATAAGGTAGGGAAGAATTCAAATACTCATTTTGACTGCCTCCAGAAGTTAGATCAGATGGCAAATTGGATTTGGTGCTAGGTCTTTCCCTTTAGGTTTTACCCCAACAATGTTTTCATTAGTTTCGCTCACTCTCGAAATCAAGCATTTTACAGCAGGTTGGAGCAGCCTGTATCTCAGCACAGGAATAAGGTAGGGAAGAATTCTAAGGATCATTTTGACTGCCTCCAGAAGTTAGATCAGATGGCAAATTGGATTTGGTGCTAGGTCTTTCCCTTTAGGTTTTACCCCAACAATGTTTTCATTAGTTTCGCTCACTCTCGAAATCAAGCATTTTACAGCAGGTTGGAGCAGCCTGTATCTCAGCACAGGAATAAGGTAGGGAAGAATTCTAAGGATCATTTTGACTGCCTCCAGAAGTTAGATCAGATGGCAAATTGGATTTGGTGCTAGGTCTTTCCCTTTAGGTTTTACCCCAACAATGTTTTCATTAGTTTCGCTCACTCTCGAAATCAAGCATTTTACAGCAGGTTGGAGCAGCCTGTATCTCAGCACAGGAATAAGGTAGGGAAGAATTCAAATACTCATTTTGACTGCCTCCAGAAGTTAGATCAGATGGCAAATTGGATTTGGTGCTAGGTCTTTCCCTTTAGGTTTTACCCCAACAATGTTTTCATTAGTTTCGCTCACTCTCGAAATCAAGCATTTTACAGCAGGTTGGAGCAGCCTGTATCTCAGCACAGGAATAAGGTAGGGAAGAATTCTAAGGATCATTTTGACTGCCTCCAGAAGTTAGATCAGATGGCAAATTGGATTTGGTGCTAGGTCTTTCCCTTTAGGTTTTACCCCAACAATGTTTTCATTAGTTTCGCTCACTCTCGAAATCAAGCATTTTACAGCAGGTTGGAGCAGCCTGTATCTCAGCACAGGAATAAGGTAGGGAAGAATTCTAAGGATCATTTTGACTGCCTCCAGAAGTTAGATCAGATGGCAAATTGGATTTGGTGCTAGGTCTTTCCCTTTAGGTTTTACCCCAACAATGTTTTCATTAGTTTCGCTCACTCTCGAAATCAAGCATTTTACAGCAGGTTGGAGCAGCCTGTATCTCAGCACAGGAATAAGGTAGGGAAGAATTCTAAGGATCATTTTGACTGCCTCCAGAAGTTAGATCAGATGGCAAATTGGATTTGGTGCTAGGTCTTTCCCTTTAGGTTTTACCCCAACAATGTTTTCATTAGTTTCGCTCACTCTCGAAATCAAGCATTTTACAGCAGGTTGGAGCAGCCTGTATCTCAGCACAGGAATAAGGTAGGGAAGAATTCTAAGGCTCATTTTGACTGCCTCCAGAAGTTAGATCAGATGGCAAATTGGATTTGGTGCTAGGTCTTTCCCTTTAGGTTTTACCCCAACAATGTTTTCATTAGTTTCTCTCACTCTCGAAATCAAGCATTTTACAGCAGGTTGGAGCAGCCTGTATCTCAGCACAGGAATAAGGTAGGGAAGAATTCTAAGGATCATTTTGACTGCCTCCAGAAGTTAGATCAGATGGCAAATGGGATTTGGTGCTAGGTCTTTCCCTTTAGGTTTTACCCCAACAATGTTTTCATTAGTTTCGCTCACTCTCGAAATCAAGCATTTTACAGCAGGTTGGAGCAGCCTGTATCTCAGCACAGGAATAAGGTAGGGAAGAATTCAAATACTCATTTTGACTGCCTCCAGAAGTTAGATCAGATGGCAAATTGGATTTGGTGCTAGGCCTTTCCCTTTAGGTTTTACCCCAACAATGTTTTCATTAGTTTCGCTCACTCTCGAAATCAAGCATTTTACAGCAGGTTGGAGCAGCCTGTATCTCAGCACAGGAATAAGGTAGGGAAGAATTCTAAGGATCATTTTGACTGCCTCCAGAAGTTAGATCAGATGGCAAATTGGATTTGGTGCTAGGTCTTTCCCTTTAGGTTTTACCCCAACAATGTTTTCATTAGTTTCTCTCACTCTCGAAATCAAGCATTTTACAGCAGGTTGGAGCAGCCTGTATCTCAGCACAGGAATAAGGTAGGGAAGAATTCTAAGGATCATTTTGACTGCCTCCAGAAGTTAGATCAGATGGCAAATTGGATTTGGTGCTAGGTCTTTCCCTTTAGGTTTTACCCCAACAATGTTTTCATTAGTTTCGCTCACACTCGAAATCAAGCATTTTGCAGCAGGTTGGAGCAGCCTGTATCTCAGCACAGGAATAAGGTAGGGAAGAATTCTAAGGATCATTTTGACTGCCTCCAGAAGTTAGATCAGATGGCAAATAGGATTTGGTGCTAGGTCTTTCCCTTTAGGTTTTACCCCAACAATGTTTTCATTAGTTTCGCTCACTCTCGAAATCAAGCATTTTACAGCAGGTTGGAGCAGCCTGTATCTCAGCACAGGAATAAGGTAGGGAAGAATTCTAAGGATCATTTTGACTGCCTCCAGAAGTTAGATCAGATGGCAAATTGGATTTGGTGCTAGGTCTTTCCCTTTAGGTTTTACCCCAACAATGTTTTCATTAGTTTCGCTCACTCTCGAAATCAAGCATTTTACAGCAGGTTGGAGCAGCCTGTATCTCAGCACAGGAATAAGGTAGGGAAGAATTCAAATACTCATTTTGACTGCCTCCAGAAGTTAGATCAGATGGCAAATTGGATTTGGTGCTAGGTCTTTCCCTTTAGGTTTTACCCCAACAATGTTTTCATTAGTTTCGCTCACTCTCGAGATCAAGCATTTTACAGCAGGTTGGAGCAGCCTGTATCTCAGCACAGGAATAAGGTAGGGAAGAATTCTAAGGATCATTTTGACTGCCTCCAGAAGTTAGATCAGATGGCAAATTGGATTTGGTGCTAGGTCTTTCCCTTTAGGTTTTACCCCAACAATGTTTTCATTAGTTTCGCTCACTCTCGAAATCAAGCATTTTACAGCAGGTTGGAGCAGCCTGTATCTCAGCACAGGAATAAGGTAGGGAAGAATTCTAAGGATCATTTTGACTGCCTCCAGAAGTTAGATCAGATGGCAAATTGGATTTGGTGCTAGGTCTTTCCCTTTAGGTTTTACCCCAACAATGTTTTCATTAGTTTCGCTCACTCTCGAAATCAAGCATTTTACAGCAGGTTGGAGCAGCCTGTATCTCAGCACAGGAATAAGGTAGGGAAGAATTCTAAGGATCATTTTGACTGCCTCCAGAAGTTAGATCAGATGGCAAATTGGATTTGGTGCTAGGTCTTTCCCTTTAGGTTTTACCCCAACAATGTTTTCATTAGTTTCTCTCACTCTCGAAATCAAGCATTTTACAGCAGGTTGGAGCAGCCTGTATCTCAGCACAGGAATAAGGTAGGGAAGAATTCTAAGGATCATTTTGACTGCCTCCAGAAGTTAGATCAGATGGCAAATTGGATTTGGTGCTAGGTCTTTCCCTTTAGGTTTTACCCCAACAATGTTTTCATTAGTTTCGCTCACTCTCGAAATCAAGCATTTTACAGCAGGTTGGAGCAGCCTGTATCTCAGCACAGGAATAAGGTAGGGAAGAATTCAAATACTCATTTTGACTGCCTCCAGAAGTTAGATCAGATGGCAAATTGGATTTGGTGCTAGGTCTTTCCCTTTAGGTTTTACCCCAACAATGTTTTCATTAGTTTCGCTCACTCTCGAGATCAAGCATTTTACAGCAGGTTGGAGCAGCCTGTATCTCAGCACAGGAATAAGGTAGGGAAGAATTCTAAGGCTCATTTTGACTGCCTCCAGAAGTTAGATCAGATGGCAAATTGGATTTGGTGCTAGGTCTTTCCCTTTAGGTTTTACCCCAACAATGTTTTCATTAGTTTCGCTCACTCTCGAAATCAAGCATTTTACAGCAGGTTGGAGCAGCCTGTATCTCAGCACAGGAATAAGGTAGGGAAGAATTCTAAGGATCATTTTGACTGCCTCCAGAAGTTAGATCAGATGGCAAATTGGATTTGGTGCTAGGTCTTTCCCTTTAGGTTTTACCCCAACAATGTTTTCATTAGTTTCGCTCACTCTCGAAATCAAGCATTTTACAGCAGGTTGGAGCAGCCTGTATCTCAGCACAGGAATAAGGTAGGGAAGAATTCTAAGGATCATTTTGACTGCCTCCAGAAGTTAGATCAGATGGCAAATTGGATTTGGTGCTAGGTCTTTCCCTTTAGGTTTTACCCCAACAATGTTTTCATTAGTTTCGCTCACTCTCGAAATCAAGCATTTTACAGCAGGTTGGAGCAGCCTGTATCTCAGCACAGGAATAAGGTAGGGAAGAATTCTAAGGATCATTTTGACTGCCTCCAGAAGTTAGATCAGATGGCAAATTGGATTTGGTGCTAGGTCTTTCCCTTTAGGTTTTACCCCAACAATGTTTTCATTAGTTTCGCTCACTCTCGAAATCAAGCATTTTACAGCAGGTTGGAGCAGCCTGTATCTCAGCACAGGAATAAGGTAGGGAAGAATTCTAAGGATCATTTTGACTGCCTCCAGAAGTTAGATCAGATGGCAAATGGGATTTGGTGCTAGGTCTTTCCCTTTAGGTTTTACCCCAACAATGTTTTCATTAGTTTCGCTCACTCTCGAAATCAAGCATTTTACAGCAGGTTGGAGCAGCCTGTATCTCAGCACAGGAATAAGGTAGGGAAGAATTCAAATACTCATTTTGACTGCCTCCAGAAGTTAGATCAGATGGCAAATTGGATTTGGTGCTAGGCCTTTCCCTTTAGGTTTTACCCCAACAATGTTTTCATTAGTTTCGCTCACTCTCGAAATCAAGCATTTTACAGCAGGTTGGAGCAGCCTGTATCTCAGCACAGGAATAAGGTAGGGAAGAATTCTAAGGATCATTTTGACTGCCTCCAGAAGTTAGATCAGATGGCAAATTGGATTTGGTGCTAGGTCTTTCCCTTTAGGTTTTACCCCAACAATGTTTTCATTAGTTTCTCTCACTCTCGAAATCAAGCATTTTACAGCAGGTTGGAGCAGCCTGTATCTCAGCACAGGAATAAGGTAGGGAAGAATTCTAAGGATCATTTTGACTGCCTCCAGAAGTTAGATCAGATGGCAAATTGGATTTGGTGCTAGGTCTTTCCCTTTAGGTTTTACCCCCAACAATGTTTTCATTAGTTTCGCTCACACTCGAAATCAAGCATTTTGCAGCAGGTTGGAGCAGCCTGTATCTCAGCACAGGAATAAGGTAGGGAAGAATTCTAAGGATCATTTTGACTGCCTCCAGAAGTTAGATCAGATGGCAAATAGGATTTGGTGCTAGGTCTTTCCCTTTAGGTTTTACCCCAACAATGTTTTCATTAGTTTCGCTCACTCTCGAAATCAAGCATTTTACAGCAGGTTGGAGCAGCCTGTATCTCAGCACAGGAATAAGGTAGGGAAGAATTCTAAGGATCATTTTGACTGCCTCCAGAAGTTAGATCAGATGGCAAATTGGATTTGGTGCTAGGTCTTTCCCTTTAGGTTTTACCCCAACAATGTTTTCATTAGTTTCGCTCACTCTCGAAATCAAGCATTTTACAGCAGGTTGGAGCAGCCTGTATCTCAGCACAGGAATAAGGTAGGGAAGAATTCTAAGGCTCATTTTGACTGCCTCCAGAAGTTAGATCAGATGGCAAATTGGATTTGGTGCTAGGTCTTTCCCTTTAGGTTTTACCCCAACAATGTTTTCATTAGTTTCGCTCACTCTCGAGATCAAGCATTTTACAGCAGGTTGGAGCAGCCTGTATCTCAGCACAGGAATAAGGTAGGGAAGAATTCTAAGGATCATTTTGACTGCCTCCAGAAGTTAGATCAGATGGCAAATTGGATTTGGTGCTAGGTCTTTCCCTTTAGGTTTTACCCCAACAATGTTTTCATTAGTTTCGCTCACTCTCGAAATCAAGCATTTTACAGCAGGTTGGAGCAGCCTGTATCTCAGCACAGGAATAAGGTAGGGAAGAATTCTAAGGATCATTTTGACTGCCTCCAGAAGTTAGATCAGATGGCAAATTGGATTTGGTGCTAGGTCTTTCCCTTTAGGTTTTACCCCAACAATGTTTTCATTAGTTTCGCTCACTCTCGAAATCAAGCATTTTACAGCAGGTTGGAGCAGCCTGTATCTCAGCACAGGAATAAGGTAGGGAAGAATTCTAAGGATCATTTTGACTGCCTCCAGAAGTTAGATCAGATGGCAAATTGGATTTGGTGCTAGGTCTTTCCCTTTAGGTTTTACCCCAACAATGTTTTCATTAGTTTCTCTCACTCTCGAAATCAAGCATTTTACAGCAGGTTGGAGCAGCCTGTATCTCAGCACAGGAATAAGGTAGGGAAGAATTCTAAGGATCATTTTGACTGCCTCCAGAAGTTAGATCAGATGGCAAATTGGATTTGGTGCTAGGTCTTTCCCTTTAGGTTTTACCCCAACAATGTTTTCATTAGTTTCGCTCACTCTCGAAATCAAGCATTTTGCAGCAGGTTGGAGCAGCCTGTATCTCAGCACAGGAATAAGGTAGGGAAGAATTCTAAGGCTCATTTTGACTGCCTCCAGAAGTTAGATCAGATGGCAAATTGGATTTGGTGCTAGGTCTTTCCCTTTAGGTTTTACCCCAACAATGTTTTCATTAGTTTCGCTCACTCTCGAAATCAAGCATTTTACAGCAGGTTGGAGCAGCCTGTATCTCAGCACAGGAATAAGGTAGGGAAGAATTCTAAGGCTCATTTTGACTGCCTCCAGAAGTTAGATCAGATGGCAAATTGGATTTGGTGCTAGGTCTTTCCCTTTAGGTTTTACCCCAACAATGTTTTCATTAGTTTCGCTCACTCTCGAAATCAAGCATTTTACAGCAGGTTGGAGCAGCCTGTATCTCAGCACAGGAATAAGGTAGGGAAGAATTCTAAGGATCATTTTGACTGCCTCCAGAAGTTAGATCAGATGGCAAATTGGATTTGGTGCTAGGTCTTTCCCTTTAGGTTTTACCCCAACAATGTTTTCATTAGTTTCGCTCACTCTCGAAATCAAGCATTTTACAGCAGGTTGGAGCAGCCTGTATCTCAGCACAGGAATAAGGTAGGGAAGAATTCAAATACTCATTTTGACTGCCTCCAGAAGTTAGATCAGATGGCAAATTGGATTTGGTGCTAGGTCTTTCCCTTTAGGTTTTACCCCAACAATGTTTTCATTAGTTTCGCTCACTCTCGAAATCAAGCATTTTACAGCAGGTTGGAGCAGCCTGTATCTCAGCACAGGAATAAGGTAGGGAAGAATTCTAAGGATCATTTTGACTGCCTCCAGAAGTTAGATCAGATGGCCAATGGAATTTGGTGCTAGGTCTTTCCCTTTAGGTTTTACCCCAACAATGTTTTCATTAGTTTCGCTCACTCTCGAAATCAAGCATTTTACAGCAGGTTGGAGCAGCCTGTATCTCAGCACAGGAATAAGGTAGGGAAGAATTCTAAGGCTCATTTTGACTGCCTCCAGAAGTTAGATCAGATGGCAAATTGGATTTGGTGCTAGGTCTTTCCCTTTAGGTTTTACCCCAACAATGTTTTCATTAGTTTCGCTCACTCTCGAAATCAAGCATTTTACAGCAGGTTGGAGCAGCCTGTATCTCAGCACAGGAATAAGGTAGGGAAGAATTCTAAGGCTCATTTTGACTGCCTCCAGAAGTTAGATCAGATGGCAAATTGGATTTGGTGCTAGGTCTTTCCCTTTAGGTTTTACCCCAACAATGTTTTCATTAGTTTCGCTCACTCTCGAAATCAAGCATTTTACAGCAGGTTGGAGCAGCCTGTATCTCAGCACAGGAATAAGGTAGGGAAGAATTCTAAGGATCATTTTGACTGCCTCCAGAAGTTAGATCAGATGGCAAATTGGATTTGGTGCTAGGTCTTTCCCTTTAGGTTTTACCCCAACAATGTTTTCATTAGTTTCGCTCACTCTCGAAATCAAGCATTTTACAGCAGGTTGGAGCAGCCTGTATCTCAGCACAGGAATAAGGTAGGGAAGAATTCAAATACTCATTTTGACTGCCTCCAGAAGTTAGATCAGATGGCAAATTGGATTTGGTGCTAGGTCTTTCCCTTTAGGTTTTACCCCAACAATGTTTTCATTAGTTTCGCTCACTCTCGAGATCAAGCATTTTACAGCAGGTTGGAGCAGCCTGTATCTCAGCACAGGAATAAGGTAGGGAAGAATTCTAAGGATCATTTTGACTGCCTCCAGAAGTTAGATCAGATGGCAAATTGGATTTGGTGCTAGGTCTTTCCCTTTAGGTTTTACCCCAACAATGTTTTCATTAGTTTCGCTCACTCTCGAAATCAAGCATTTTACAGCAGGTTGGAGCAGCCTGTATCTCAGCACAGGAATAAGGTAGGGAAGAATTCTAAGGATCATTTTGACTGCCTCCAGAAGTTAGATCAGATGGCAAATTGGATTTGGTGCTAGGTCTTTCCCTTTAGGTTTTACCCCAACAATGTTTTCATTAGTTTCGCTCACTCTCGAAATCAAGCATTTTACAGCAGGTTGGAGCAGCCTGTATCTCAGCACAGGAATAAGGTAGGGAAGAATTCTAAGGATCATTTTGACTGCCTCCAGAAGTTAGATCAGATGGCAAATTGGATTTGGTGCTAGGTCTTTCCCTTTAGGTTTTACCCCAACAATGTTTTCATTAGTTTCTCTCACTCTCGAAATCAAGCATTTTACAGCAGGTTGGAGCAGCCTGTATCTCAGCACAGGAATAAGGTAGGGAAGAATTCTAAGGATCATTTTGACTGCCTCCAGAAGTTAGATCAGATGGCAAATTGGATTTGGTGCTAGGTCTTTCCCTTTAGGTTTTACCCCAACAATGTTTTCATTAGTTTCGCTCACTCTCGAAATCAAGCATTTTACAGCAGGTTGGAGCAGCCTGTATCTCAGCACAGGAATAAGGTAGGGAAGAATTCAAATACTCATTTTGACTGCCTCCAGAAGTTAGATCAGATGGCAAATTGGATTTGGTGCTAGGTCTTTCCCTTTAGGTTTTACCCCAACAATGTTTTCATTAGTTTCGCTCACTCTCGAGATCAAGCATTTTACAGCAGGTTGGAGCAGCCTGTATCTCAGCACAGGAATAAGGTAGGGAAGAATTCTAAGGCTCATTTTGACTGCCTCCAGAAGTTAGATCAGATGGCAAATTGGATTTGGTGCTAGGTCTTTCCCTTTAGGTTTTACCCCAACAATGTTTTCATTAGTTTCGCTCACTCTCGAAATCAAGCATTTTACAGCAGGTTGGAGCAGCCTGTATCTCAGCACAGGAATAAGGTAGGGAAGAATTCTAAGGATCATTTTGACTGCCTCCAGAAGTTAGATCAGATGGCAAATTGGATTTGGTGCTAGGTCTTTCCCTTTAGGTTTTACCCCAACAATGTTTTCATTAGTTTCGCTCACTCTCGAAATCAAGCATTTTACAGCAGGTTGGAGCAGCCTGTATCTCAGCACAGGAATAAGGTAGGGAAGAATTCTAAGGATCATTTTGACTGCCTCCAGAAGTTAGATCAGATGGCAAATTGGATTTGGTGCTAGGTCTTTCCCTTTAGGTTTTACCCCAACAATGTTTTCATTAGTTTCGCTCACTCTCGAAATCAAGCATTTTACAGCAGGTTGGAGCAGCCTGTATCTCAGCACAGGAATAAGGTAGGGAAGAATTCTAAGGATCATTTTGACTGCCTCCAGAAGTTAGATCAGATGGCAAATTGGATTTGGTGCTAGGTCTTTCCCTTTAGGTTTTACCCCAACAATGTTTTCATTAGTTTCGCTCACTCTCGAAATCAAGCATTTTACAGCAGGTTGGAGCAGCCTGTATCTCAGCACAGGAATAAGGTAGGGAAGAATTCTAAGGATCATTTTGACTGCCTCCAGAAGTTAGATCAGATGGCAAATGGGATTTGGTGCTAGGTCTTTCCCTTTAGGTTTTACCCCAACAATGTTTTCATTAGTTTCGCTCACTCTCGAAATCAAGCATTTTACAGCAGGTTGGAGCAGCCTGTATCTCAGCACAGGAATAAGGTAGGGAAGAATTCAAATACTCATTTTGACTGCCTCCAGAAGTTAGATCAGATGGCAAATTGGATTTGGTGCTAGGCCTTTCCCTTTAGGTTTTACCCCAACAATGTTTTCATTAGTTTCGCTCACTCTCGAAATCAAGCATTTTACAGCAGGTTGGAGCAGCCTGTATCTCAGCACAGGAATAAGGTAGGGAAGAATTCTAAGGATCATTTTGACTGCCTCCAGAAGTTAGATCAGATGGCAAATTGGATTTGGTGCTAGGTCTTTCCCTTTAGGTTTTACCCCAACAATGTTTTCATTAGTTTCTCTCACTCTCGAAATCAAGCATTTTACAGCAGGTTGGAGCAGCCTGTATCTCAGCACAGGAATAAGGTAGGGAAGAATTCTAAGGATCATTTTGACTGCCTCCAGAAGTTAGATCAGATGGCAAATTGGATTTGGTGCTAGGTCTTTCCCTTTAGGTTTTACCCCAACAATGTTTTCATTAGTTTCGCTCACACTCGAAATCAAGCATTTTGCAGCAGGTTGGAGCAGCCTGTATCTCAGCACAGGAATAAGGTAGGGAAGAATTCTAAGGATCATTTTGACTGCCTCCAGAAGTTAGATCAGATGGCAAATAGGATTTGGTGCTAGGTCTTTCCCTTTAGGTTTTACCCCAACAATGTTTTCATTAGTTTCGCTCACTCTCGAAATCAAGCATTTTACAGCAGGTTGGAGCAGCCTGTATCTCAGCACAGGAATAAGGTAGGGAAGAATTCTAAGGATCATTTTGACTGCCTCCAGAAGTTAGATCAGATGGCAAATTGGATTTGGTGCTAGGTCTTTCCCTTTAGGTTTTACCCCAACAATGTTTTCATTAGTTTCGCTCACTCTCGAAATCAAGCATTTTACAGCAGGTTGGAGCAGCCTGTATCTCAGCACAGGAATAAGGTAGGGAAGAATTCTAAGGCTCATTTTGACTGCCTCCAGAAGTTAGATCAGATGGCAAATTGGATTTGGTGCTAGGTCTTTCCCTTTAGGTTTTACCCCAACAATGTTTTCATTAGTTTCGCTCACTCTCGAGATCAAGCATTTTACAGCAGGTTGGAGCAGCCTGTATCTCAGCACAGGAATAAGGTAGGGAAGAATTCTAAGGATCATTTTGACTGCCTCCAGAAGTTAGATCAGATGGCAAATTGGATTTGGTGCTAGGTCTTTCCCTTTAGGTTTTACCCCAACAATGTTTTCATTAGTTTCGCTCACTCTCGAAATCAAGCATTTTACAGCAGGTTGGAGCAGCCTGTATCTCAGCACAGGAATAAGGTAGGGAAGAATTCTAAGGATCATTTTGACTGCCTCCAGAAGTTAGATCAGATGGCAAATTGGATTTGGTGCTAGGTCTTTCCCTTTAGGTTTTACCCCAACAATGTTTTCATTAGTTTCGCTCACTCTCGAAATCAAGCATTTTACAGCAGGTTGGAGCAGCCTGTATCTCAGCACAGGAATAAGGTAGGGAAGAATTCTAAGGATCATTTTGACTGCCTCCAGAAGTTAGATCAGATGGCAAATTGGATTTGGTGCTAGGTCTTTCCCTTTAGGTTTTACCCCAACAATGTTTTCATTAGTTTCTCTCACTCTCGAAATCAAGCATTTTACAGCAGGTTGGAGCAGCCTGTATCTCAGCACAGGAATAAGGTAGGGAAGAATTCTAAGGATCATTTTGACTGCCTCCAGAAGTTAGATCAGATGGCAAATTGGATTTGGTGCTAGGTCTTTCCCTTTAGGTTTTACCCCAACAATGTTTTCATTAGTTTCGCTCACTCTCGAAATCAAGCATTTTGCAGCAGGTTGGAGCAGCCTGTATCTCAGCACAGGAATAAGGTAGGGAAGAATTCTAAGGCTCATTTTGACTGCCTCCAGAAGTTAGATCAGATGGCAAATTGGATTTGGTGCTAGGTCTTTCCCTTTAGGTTTTACCCCAACAATGTTTTCATTAGTTTCGCTCACTCTCGAAATCAAGCATTTTACAGCAGGTTGGAGCAGCCTGTATCTCAGCACAGGAATAAGGTAGGGAAGAATTCTAAGGCTCATTTTGACTGCCTCCAGAAGTTAGATCAGATGGCAAATTGGATTTGGTGCTAGGTCTTTCCCTTTAGGTTTTACCCCAACAATGTTTTCATTAGTTTCGCTCACTCTCGAAATCAAGCATTTTACAGCAGGTTGGAGCAGCCTGTATCTCAGCACAGGAATAAGGTAGGGAAGAATTCTAAGGATCATTTTGACTGCCTCCAGAAGTTAGATCAGATGGCAAATTGGATTTGGTGCTAGGTCTTTCCCTTTAGGTTTTACCCCAACAATGTTTTCATTAGTTTCGCTCACTCTCGAAATCAAGCATTTTACAGCAGGTTGGAGCAGCCTGTATCTCAGCACAGGAATAAGGTAGGGAAGAATTCAAATACTCATTTTGACTGCCTCCAGAAGTTAGATCAGATGGCAAATTGGATTTGGTGCTAGGTCTTTCCCTTTAGGTTTTACCCCAACAATGTTTTCATTAGTTTCGCTCACTCTCGAAATCAAGCATTTTACAGCAGGTTGGAGCAGCCTGTATCTCAGCACAGGAATAAGGTAGGGAAGAATTCTAAGGATCATTTTGACTGCCTCCAGAAGTTAGATCAGATGGCCAATGGAATTTGGTGCTAGGTCTTTCCCTTTAGGTTTTACCCCAACAATGTTTTCATTAGTTTCGCTCACTCTCGAAATCAAGCATTTTACAGCAGGTTGGAGCAGCCTGTATCTCAGCACAGGAATAAGGTAGGGAAGAATTCTAAGGCTCATTTTGACTGCCTCCAGAAGTTAGATCAGATGGCAAATTGGATTTGGTGCTAGGTCTTTCCCTTTAGGTTTTACCCCAACAATGTTTTCATTAGTTTCGCTCACTCTCGAAATCAAGCATTTTACAGCAGGTTGGAGCAGCCTGTATCTCAGCACAGGAATAAGGTAGGGAAGAATTCTAAGGCTCATTTTGACTGCCTCCAGAAGTTAGATCAGATGGCAAATTGGATTTGGTGCTAGGTCTTTCCCTTTAGGTTTTACCCCAACAATGTTTTCATTAGTTTCGCTCACTCTCGAAATCAAGCATTTTACAGCAGGTTGGAGCAGCCTGTATCTCAGCACAGGAATAAGGTAGGGAAGAATTCTAAGGATCATTTTGACTGCCTCCAGAAGTTAGATCAGATGGCAAATTGGATTTGGTGCTAGGTCTTTCCCTTTAGGTTTTACCCCAACAATGTTTTCATTAGTTTCGCTCACTCTCGAAATCAAGCATTTTACAGCAGGTTGGAGCAGCCTGTATCTCAGCACAGGAATAAGGTAGGGAAGAATTCTAAGGATCATTTTGACTGCCTCCAGAAGTTAGATCAGATGGCAAATTGGATTTGGTGCTAGGTCTTTCCCTTTAGGTTTTACCCCAACAATGTTTTCATTAGTTTCGCTCACTCTCGAAATCAAGCATTTTACAGCAGGTTGGAGCAGCCTGTATCTCAGCACAGGAATAAGGTAGGGAAGAATTCAAATACTCATTTTGACTGCCTCCAGAAGTTAGATCAGATGGCAAATTGGATTTGGTGCTAGGTCTTTCCCTTTAGGTTTTACCCCAACAATGTTTTCATTAGTTTCGCTCACTCTCGAAATCAAGCATTTTACAGCAGGTTGGAGCAG
This sequence comes from Melanerpes formicivorus, assembly GCF_026170545.1. Taxonomy (NCBI): domain Eukaryota; kingdom Metazoa; phylum Chordata; class Aves; order Piciformes; family Picidae; genus Melanerpes; species Melanerpes formicivorus. Next base: position 68,910 of record NW_027143175.1, read on the forward strand.
CCTGTATCTCAGCACAGGAATAAGGTAGGGAAGAATTCTAAGGCTCATTTTGACTGCCTCCAGAAGTTAGATCAGATGGCAAATTGGATTTGGTGCTAGGTCTTTCCCTTTAGGTTTTACCCCAACAATGTTTTCATTAGTTTCGCTCACTCTCGAAATCAAGCATTTTACAGCAGGTTGGAGCAGCCTGTATCTCAGCACAGGAATAAGGTAGGGAAGAATTCTAAGGATCATTTTGACTGCCTCCAGAAGTTAGATCAGATGGCAAATTGGATTTGGTGCTAGGTCTTTCCCTTTAGGTTTTACCCCAACAATGTTTTCATTAGTTTCGCTCACTCTCGAAATCAAGCATTTTACAGCAGGTTGGAGCAGCCTGTATCTCAGCACAGGAATAAGGTAGGGAAGAATTCTAAGGATCATTTTGACTGCCTCCAGAAGTTAGATCAGATGGCAAATTGGATTTGGTGCTAGGTCTTTCCCTTTAGGTTTTACCCCAACAATGTTTTCATTAGTTTCGCTCACTCTCGAAATCAAGCATTTTACAGCAGGTTGGAGCAGCCTGTATCTCAGCACAGGAATAAGGTAGGGAAGAATTCAAATACTCATTTTGACTGCCTCCAGAAGTTAGATCAGATGGCAAATTGGATTTGGTGCTAGGTCTTTCCCTTTAGGTTTTACCCCAACAATGTTTTCATTAGTTTCGCTCACTCTCGAAATCAAGCATTTTACAGCAGGTTGGAGCAGCCTGTATCTCAGCACAGGAATAAGGTAGGGAAGAATTCTAAGGCTCATTTTGACTGCCTCCAGAAGTTAGATCAGATGGCAAATTGGATTTGGTGCTAGGTCTTTCCCTTTAGGTTTTACCCCAACAATGTTTTCATTAGTTTCGCTCACTCTCGAAATCAAGCATTTTACAGCAGGTTGGAGCAGCCTGTATCTCAGCACAGGAATAAGGTAGGGAAGAATTCTAAGGATCATTTTGACTGCCTCCAGAAGTTAGATCAGATGGCAAATTGGATTTGGTGCTAGGTCTTTCCCTTTAGGTTTTACCCCAACAATGTTTTCATTAGTTTCGCTCACTCTCGAAATCAAGCATTTTACAGCAGGTTGGAGCAGCCTGTATCTCAGCACAGGAATAAGGTAGGGAAGAATTCTAAGGATCATTTTGACTGCCTCCAGAAGTTAGATCAGATGGCAAATTGGATTTGGTGCTAGGTCTTTCCCTTTAGGTTTTACCCCAACAATGTTTTCATTAGTTTCGCTCACTCTCGAAATCAAGCATTTTGCAGCAGGTTGGAGCAGCCTGTATCTCAGCACAGGAATAAGGTAGGGAAGAATTCTAAGGCTCATTTTGACTGCCTCCAGAAGTTAGATCAGATGGCAAATTGGATTTGGTGCTAGGTCTTTCCCTTTAGGTTTTACCCCAACAATGTTTTCATTAGTTTCGCTCACTCTCGAAATCAAGCATTTTACAGCAGGTTGGAGCAGCCCGTATCTCAGCACAGGAATAAGGTAGGGAAGAATTCTAAGGCTCATTTTGACTGCCTCCAGAAGTTAGATCAGATGGCAAATTGGATTTGGTGCTAGGTCTTTCCCTTTAGGTTTTACCCCAACAATGTTTTCATTAGTTTCGCTCACTCTCGAAATCAAGCATTTTACAGCAGGTTGGAGCAGCCTGTATCTCAGCACAGGAATAAGGTAGGGAAGAATTCTAAGGATCATTTTGACTGCCTCCAGAAGTTAGATCAGATGGCAAATTGGATTTGGTGCTAGGTCTTTCCCTTTAGGTTTTACCCCAACAATGTTTTCATTAGTTTCGCTCACTCTCGAAATCAAGCATTTTACAGCAGGTTGGAGCAGCCTGTATCTCAGCACAGGAATAAGGTAGGGAAGAATTCAAATACTCATTTTGACTGCCTCCAGAAGTTAGATCAGATGGCAAATTGGATTTGGTGCTAGGTCTTTCCCTTTAGGTTTTACCCCAACAATGTTTTCATTAGTTTCGCTCACTCTCGAGATCAAGCATTTTACAGCAGGTTGGAGCAGCCTGTATCTCAGCACAGGAATAAGGTAGGGAAGAATTCTAAGGCTCATTTTGACTGCCTCCAGAAGTTAGATCAGATGGCAAATTGGATTTGGTGCTAGGTCTTTCCCTTTAGGTTTTACCCCAACAATGTTTTCATTAGTTTCGCTCACTCTCGAAATCAAGCATTTTACAGCAGGTTGGAGCAGCCTGTATCTCAGCACAGGAATAAGGTAGGGAAGAATTCTAAGGATCATTTTGACTGCCTCCAGAAGTTAGATCAGATGGCAAATTGGATTTGGTGCTAGGTCTTTCCCTTTAGGTTTTACCCCAACAATGTTTTCATTAGTTTCGCTCACTCTCGAAATCAAGCATTTTACAGCAGGTTGGAGCAGCCTGTATCTCAGCACAGGAATAAGGTAGGGAAGAATTCTAAGGATCATTTTGACTGCCTCCAGAAGTTAGATCAGATGGCAAATTGGATTTGGTGCTAGGTCTTTCCCTTTAGGTTTTACCCCAACAATGTTTTCATTAGTTTCTCTCACTCTCGAAATCAAGCATTTTACAGCAGGTTGGAGCAGCCTGTATCTCAGCACAGGAATAAGGTAGGGAAGAATTCTAAGGATCATTTTGACTGCCTCCAGAAGTTAGATCAGATGGCAAATTGGATTTGGTGCTAGGTCTTTCCCTTTAGGTTTTACCCCAACAATGTTTTCATTAGTTTCGCTCACTCTCGAAATCAAGCATTTTACAGCAGGTTGGAGCAGCCTGTATCTCAGCACAGGAATAAGGTAGGGAAGAATTCTAAGGATCATTTTGACTGCCTCCAGAAGTTAGATCAGATGGCCAATGGAATTTGGTGCTAGGTCTTTCCCTTTAGGTTTTACCCCAACAATGTTTTCATTAGTTTCGCTCACTCTCGAAATCAAGCATTTTACAGCAGGTTGGAGCAGCCTGTATCTCAGCACAGGAATAAGGTAGGGAAGAATTCTAAGGCTCATTTTGACTGCCTCCAGAAGTTAGATCAGATGGCAAATTGGATTTGGTGCTAGGTCTTTCCCTTTAGGTTTTACCCCAACAATGTTTTCATTAGTTTCGCTCACTCTCGAAATCAAGCATTTTACAGCAGGTTGGAGCAGCCTGTATCTCAGCACAGGAATAAGGTAGGGAAGAATTCTAAGGCTCATTTTGACTGCCTCCAGAAGTTAGATCAGATGGCAAATTGGATTTGGTGCTAGGTCTTTCCCTTTAGGTTTTACCCCAACAATGTTTTCATTAGTTTCGCTCACTCTCGAAATCAAGCATTTTACAGCAGGTTGGAGCAGCCTGTATCTCAGCACAGGAATAAGGTAGGGAAGAATTCTAAGGATCATTTTGACTGCCTCCAGAAGTTAGATCAGATGGCAAATTGGATTTGGTGCTAGGTCTTTCCCTTTAGGTTTTACCCCAACAATGTTTTCATTAGTTTCTCTCACTCTCGAAATCAAGCATTTTACAGCAGGTTGGAGCAGCCTGTATCTCAGCACAGGAATAAGGTAGGGAAGAATTCTAAGGATCATTTTGACTGCCTCCAGAAGTTAGATCAGATGGCAAATTGGATTTGGTGCTAGGTCTTTCCCTTTAGGTTTTACCCCAACAATGTTTTCATTAGTTTCGCTCACACTCGAAATCAAGCATTTTGCAGCAGGTTGGAGCAGCCTGTATCTCAGCACAGGAATAAGGTAGGGAAGAATTCTAAGGATCATTTTGACTGCCTCCAGAAGTTAGATCAGATGGCAAATAGGATTTGGTGCTAGGTCTTTCCCTTTAGGTTTTACCCCAACAATGTTTTCATTAGTTTCGCTCACTCTCGAAATCAAGCATTTTACAGCAGGTTGGAGCAGCCTGTATCTCAGCACAGGAATAAGGTAGGGAAGAATTCTAAGGATCATTTTGACTGCCTCCAGAAGTTAGATCAGATGGCAAATTGGATTTGGTGCTAGGTCTTTCCCTTTAGGTTTTACCCCAACAATGTTTTCATTAGTTTCGCTCACTCTCGAAATCAAGCATTTTACAGCAGGTTGGAGCAGCCTGTATCTCAGCACAGGAATAAGGTAGGGAAGAATTCAAATACTCATTTTGACTGCCTCCAGAAGTTAGATCAGATGGCAAATTGGATTTGGTGCTAGGTCTTTCCCTTTAGGTTTTACCCCAACAATGTTTTCATTAGTTTCGCTCACTCTCGAGATCAAGCATTTTACAGCAGGTTGGAGCAGCCTGTATCTCAGCACAGGAATAAGGTAGGGAAGAATTCTAAGGATCATTTTGACTGCCTCCAGAAGTTAGATCAGATGGCAAATTGGATTTGGTGCTAGGTCTTTCCCTTTAGGTTTTACCCCAACAATGTTTTCATTAGTTTCGCTCACTCTCGAAATCAAGCATTTTACAGCAGGTTGGAGCAGCCTGTATCTCAGCACAGGAATAAGGTAGGGAAGAATTCTAAGGATCATTTTGACTGCCTCCAGAAGTTAGATCAGATGGCAAATTGGATTTGGTGCTAGGTCTTTCCCTTTAGGTTTTACCCCAACAATGTTTTCATTAGTTTCGCTCACTCTCGAAATCAAGCATTTTACAGCAGGTTGGAGCAGCCTGTATCTCAGCACAGGAATAAGGTAGGGAAGAATTCTAAGGATCATTTTGACTGCCTCCAGAAGTTAGATCAGATGGCAAATTGGATTTGGTGCTAGGTCTTTCCCTTTAGGTTTTACCCCAACAATGTTTTCATTAGTTTCTCTCACTCTCGAAATCAAGCATTTTACAGCAGGTTGGAGCAGCCTGTATCTCAGCACAGGAATAAGGTAGGGAAGAATTCTAAGGATCATTTTGACTGCCTCCAGAAGTTAGATCAGATGGCAAATTGGATTTGGTGCTAGGTCTTTCCCTTTAGGTTTTACCCCAACAATGTTTTCATTAGTTTCGCTCACTCTCGAAATCAAGCATTTTACAGCAGGTTGGAGCAGCCTGTATCTCAGCACAGGAATAAGGTAGGGAAGAATTCTAAGGCTCATTTTGACTGCCTCCAGAAGTTAGATCAGATGGCAAATTGGATTTGGTGCTAGGTCTTTCCCTTTAGGTTTTACCCCAACAATGTTTTCATTAGTTTCGCTCACTCTCGAAATCAAGCATTTTACAGCAGGTTGGAGCAGCCTGTATCTCAGCACAGGAATAAGGTAGGGAAGAATTCTAAGGCTCATTTTGACTGCCTCCAGAAGTTAGATCAGATGGCAAATTGGATTTGGTGCTAGGTCTTTCCCTTTAGGTTTTACCCCAACAATGTTTTCATTAGTTTCGCTCACTCTCGAAATCAAGCATTTTACAGCAGGTTGGAGCAGCCTGTATCTCAGCACAGGAATAAGGTAGGGAAGAATTCTAAGGATCATTTTGACTGCCTCCAGAAGTTAGATCAGATGGCAAATTGGATTTGGTGCTAGGTCTTTCCCTTTAGGTTTTACCCCAACAATGTTTTCATTAGTTTCGCTCACTCTCGAAATCAAGCATTTTACAGCAGGTTGGAGCAGCCTGTATCTCAGCACAGGAATAAGGTAGGGAAGAATTCAAATACTCATTTTGACTGCCTCCAGAAGTTAGATCAGATGGCAAATTGGATTTGGTGCTAGGTCTTTCCCTTTAGGTTTTACCCCAACAATGTTTTCATTAGTTTCGCTCACTCTCGAGATCAAGCATTTTACAGCAGGTTGGAGCAGCCTGTATCTCAGCACAGGAATAAGGTAGGGAAGAATTCTAAGGCTCATTTTGACTGCCTCCAGAAGTTAGATCAGATGGCAAATTGGATTTGGTGCTAGGTCTTTCCCTTTAGGTTTTACCCCAACAATGTTTTCATTAGTTTCGCTCACTCTCGAAATCAAGCATTTTACAGCAGGTTGGAGCAGCCTGTATCTCAGCACAGGAATAAGGTAGGGAAGAATTCTAAGGATCATTTTGACTGCCTCCAGAAGTTAGATCAGATGGCAAATTGGATTTGGTGCTAGGTCTTTCCCTTTAGGTTTTACCCCAACAATGTTTTCATTAGTTTCGCTCACTCTCGAAATCAAGCATTTTACAGCAGGTTGGAGCAGCCTGTATCTCAGCACAGGAATAAGGTAGGGAAGAATTCTAAGGATCATTTTGACTGCCTCCAGAAGTTAGATCAGATGGCAAATTGGATTTGGTGCTAGGTCTTTCCCTTTAGGTTTTACCCCAACAATGTTTTCATTAGTTTCTCTCACTCTCGAAATCAAGCATTTTACAGCAGGTTGGAGCAGCCTGTATCTCAGCACAGGAATAAGGTAGGGAAGAATTCTAAGGCTCATTTTGACTGCCTCCAGAAGTTAGATCAGATGGCAAATTGGATTTGGTGCTAGGTCTTTCCCTTTAGGTTTTACCCCAACAATGTTTTCATTAGTTTCGCTCACTCTCGAAATCAAGCATTTTACAGCAGGTTGGAGCAGCCTGTATCTCAGCACAGGAATAAGGTAGGGAAGAATTCTAAGGATCATTTTGACTGCCTCCAGAAGTTAGATCAGATAGCCAATGGAATTTGGTGCTAGGTCTTTCCCTTTAGGTTTTACCCCAACAATGTTTTCATTAGTTTCGCTCACTCTCGAAATCAAGCATTTTACAGCAGGTTGGAGCAGCCTGTATCTCAGCACAGGAATAAGGTAGGGAAGAATTCTAAGGCTCATTTTGACTGCCTCCAGAAGTTAGATCAGATGGCAAATTGGATTTGGTGCTAGGTCTTTCCCTTTAGGTTTTACCCCAACAATGTTTTCATTAGTTTCGCTCACTCTCGAAATCAAGCATTTTACAGCAGGTTGGAGCAGCCTGTATCTCAGCACAGGAATAAGGTAGGGAAGAATTCTAAGGCTCATTTTGACTGCCTCCAGAAGTTAGATCAGATGGCAAATTGGATTTGGTGCTAGGTCTTTCCCTTTAGGTTTTACCCCAACAATGTTTTCATTAGTTTCGCTCACTCTCGAAATCAAGCATTTTACAGCAGGTTGGAGCAGCCTGTATCTCAGCACAGGAATAAGGTAGGGAAGAATTCAAATACTCATTTTGACTGCCTCCAGAAGTTAGATCAGATGGCAAATTGGATTTGGTGCTAGGCCTTTCCCTTTAGGTTTTACCCCAACAATGTTTTCATTAGTTTCGCTCACTCTCGAAATCAAGCATTTTACAGCAGGTTGGAGCAGCCTGTATCTCAGCACAGGAATAAGGTAGGGAAGAATTCTAAGGCTCATTTTGACTGCCTCCAGAAGTTAGATCAGATGGCAAATTGGATTTGGTGCTAGGTCTTTCCCTTTAGGTTTTACCCCAACAATGTTTTCATTAGTTTCTCTCACTCTCGAAATCAAGCATTTTACAGCAGGTTGGAGCAGCCTGTATCTCAGCACAGGAATAAGGTAGGGAAGAATTCTAAGGATCATTTTGACTGCCTCCAGAAGTTAGATCAGATGGCAAATTGGATTTGGTGCTAGGTCTTTCCCTTTAGGTTTTACCCCAACAATGTTTTCATTAGTTTCGCTCACTCTCGAAATCAAGCATTTTGCAGCAGGTTGGAGCAGCCTGTATCTCAGCACAGGAATAAGGTAGGGAAGAATTCTAAGGCTCATTTTGACTGCCTCCAGAAGTTAGATCAGATGGCAAATTGGATTTGGTGCTAGGTCTTTCCCTTTAGGTTTTACCCCAACAATGTTTTCATTAGTTTCGCTCACTCTCGAAATCAAGCATTTTACAGCAGGTTGGAGCAGCCTGTATCTCAGCACAGGAATAAGGTAGGGAAGAATTCTAAGGCTCATTTTGACTGCCTCCAGAAGTTAGATCAGATGGCAAATTGGATTTGGTGCTAGGTCTTTCCCTTTAGGTTTTACCCCAACAATGTTTTCATTAGTTTCGCTCACTCTCGAAATCAAGCATTTTACAGCAGGTTGGAGCAGCCTGTATCTCAGCACAGGAATAAGGTAGGGAAGAATTCTAAGGATCATTTTGACTGCCTCCAGAAGTTAGATCAGATGGCAAATTGGATTTGGTGCTAGGTCTTTCCCTTTAGGTTTTACCCCAACAATGTTTTCATTAGTTTCGCTCACTCTCGAAATCAAGCATTTTACAGCAGGTTGGAGCAGCCTGTATCTCAGCACAGGAATAAGGTAGGGAAGAATTCTAAGGATCATTTTGACTGCCTCCAGAAGTTAGATCAGATGGCAAATTGGATTTGGTGCTAGGTCTTTCCCTTTAGGTTTTACCCCAACAATGTTTTCATTAGTTTCGCTCACTCTCGAAATCAAGCATTTTACAGCAGGTTGGAGCAGCCTGTATCTCAGCACAGGAATAAGGTAGGGAAGAATTCTAAGGATCATTTTGACTGCCTCCAGAAGTTAGATCAGATGGCCAATGGAATTTGGTGCTAGGTCTTTCCCTTTAGGTTTTACCCCAACAATGTTTTCATTAGTTTCGCTCACTCTCGAAATCAAGCATTTTACAGCAGGTTGGAGCAGCCTGTATCTCAGCACAGGATTAAGGTAGGGAAGAATTCTAAGGCTCATTTTGACTGCCTCCAGAAGTTAGATCAGATGGCAAATTGGATTTGGTGCTAGGTCTTTCCCTTTAGGTTTTACCCCAACAATGTTTTCATTAGTTTCGCTCACTCTC